>NW_024546112.1:0-192412 GCF_018152505.1 Drosophila elegans | reverse complement strand
ACGCACTTGAAAAATATTAAAACTTTCGAACACATAAAGTAAATTTAATCTAAAAATTTAAAAATTTAACACCATTTTCTGGATTTAAAGGAAATTTGCTTGAAGCCTCCATGTAAGCCGCTTATCCACAGCATTAAAATGTAATAGAAGCAGAAAAAAGTTATTCTTAAACCGTTTGATAGAGTTAAACCCCCTTTAAAAAATTAAGCTTAAGCCACTGTGACTTTTGTCGGATGGCTCTGTGGGATCATCAGTCCACCATCCATCTAATATCCAAACCTTTTCGCTTGGATGGGCTCAGTGGGACTGACCTATTAAACTTAAAAAGTCACTAAACATTAAATGTGTATTTAAACTAAATTAACATCTTATTATAGAGTTATTTTTTAAAAAGATTTTAGACGATAATAGCAACAACAAACAAATACATTGGTTTTATACGTTTTTTCCCAAAAAAAGGTCTTGTTGTCCTGAAAAATTGTAAGCGATCGACTTTTTGTAAGTACAGCTAATTTTTGTTAATTGTTACACAGTACATTCTCAAAATAACGACTTTTTCCACTTACATCTAGGCATTTAGTGTACACATTTGATATATGAAAGTATTTTGAAGATATATCTAGCTATTAATCGTACTTAAATCAATTGCTACATGTCCACCCTTAAACGATAGTTTCCGCTAAGTCACTATCGTCCACCACTAGCTGTCATTCGGCGACGCGACGGCCAGAATTCAACGTGCTTATTTTCCGCTCGGGATTTTACAAGAGAAAACTAATCGAAATGGGCGTACAAGTAGTTCCAATTGCTCCTGGTGATGGTGAGTACAATGCTAGAAATAGGAATTCACCCAAAAGATCCGAGGAATGCCGGCAATTTACTCTGTAACCTAAGCATTGCATTTTCGCGGTGCACAAGTCGGAAAATTACCCGCAACAATATAGTCGTCCCGCTCACACACATCCATTTTTGTAATCCCTGCAGGCAGCACCTTCCCGAAGAATGGGCAAAAGGTCACGGTCCACTACACCGGCACCCTGGACGATGGCACCAAGGTAGGTTCTACTTCGAGTCATAGAATCCCCCAGCTAACCGATAGCTCATTTTTATCGCCCAGTTCGATTCGTCGCGCGACCGCAACAAGCCCTTCAAGTTTACCATTGGCAAGGGCGAGGTCATCCGCGGCTGGGACGAGGGAGTCGCCCAGTTGAGCGTCGGCCAGCGCGCCAAGCTGATCTGCTCGCCGGACTACGCCTACGGCAGTCGCGGACACCCCGGTGTCATCCCGCCCAACTCCACCCTCACCTTCGACGTGGAGCTGCTCAAGGTCGAATAAGCGAGGAGGCCGCCTGTTGTGTATACCCCCAAAAGTGGCGGGGTTGCGGACCGGCGCACGGACGCCGAGCCGAAGAACACCAAAATCGGAACCAGAACAATCCAGCAGCATTTGCCAACCCAAAAAAAGATAACTCAAATCCAAGCTCTAAACTAGAACTAATTTAACCGCAATGGGAACGCATCTTCTACGCATACAAATAAACATTTATTCAAGTCAATGACAACAGATCGTGTTCGCCAATCATTCTGCAATTATCCTTTAGGGCTCTTGGAAACTTTTGGTACTAATCCTTCCATTCGGGTCTTATGCCGAATTTGCATTTTTAAAAATATAATATTATAAACCTTGTGTCTAAAATTTTCATTTCGATTAAATTAATATTCGAATTTATTTTGGTATGTTTTTTTTAGATGATACATATGGTGGATTTTTATTAAAACTAATTTCAAAACTACACAAAATATATAGTTTTTTCTTTCAAAATACTTTTGTATATGTACTTCCAGAAAGCAAATTGTTCCTAAATGCAGCATAGGTCTTGTTATAAGAAAGAGATTTTTGGAACATCTAAAAACATTTTAAAAAAACCTTGGAAAAATCCATAGTTTGAAAATAAAATTTTATTTTATATATAAAATGGAAAATCATATTAGAAATAAACAATTATTCAAGTCAATGGTGACAGGATCAAGCCTTATGATGATCCTTCCTAGATTCCTCTTGTAATAATCTGTCCTGTTCGTTTTGCGTTCCCCATTTCCCAACCAGATTCCTATGAATGCCTTTTCAGTTCTTGCAGACCACGTCCATAATCTGATCAATAACTTCAAAGCGCTCTTGCTCGTATGTCTGGGCATGCTTTAGCCAATGGCCGCGCACCTTCTTCCAGCGGGCCACATTGGAGGCCAGCAGATCGGCGGCACTAGCTCCCTCCAGAGCCTTCTCCCGCTTCTTGTCCTCCTGACCGAACTCCAGACGGGGCGGGATGATGGGCAGATCCGTGGACTTTGGCTGCGGCAACTGGGTGAGCACCTTAATCTCGCCACTGCGCAGTCTAGACAGGATTTCCTCACCGTTGTCCTCGCGTTTGGCGGCGGCCAAAGATCCATCCGTCTGAAAAGCGGCTACGGCGGGATTCCTGGGCTGATTGGCCATCCAGGCTCGACAAATCGGGTACAAGGGAGTTCCATCCTGGTACTTGGAGAGGTCCAAACTCCTTTCGAAAAGGCGCATCACATAGGACTCACCGGGAGCCTTCTGGGCGACTCCACCGCTGCCCGCGTTCTTCTTATAGAGCATTCTCCTGGCCTTGATGCGTCCTCCACTTCCGCCAATGACGATTCCCATAGCGGAGGTCGAAGCTGTGGCGGTGGCTCCAGCCGAGACCGCCTTTATCTCCGGCTCCAACTTTACCTGGTACTGGCGCTGCTGTTGCTGCTGGAGCAGCAACTTCTTCGAGGGACGACCCCGAATGGGCAGATCCGAATCCGCATCGTCGTCCGGCGGTTGGTAGCTCGTCTCCGACTTTTGCTCCTCTCGGCGTGACTCCCTCAAGCGCAAGGACATCTCCTTCTTCTTTGGTGTGGTCTTCATCTCTGCTGATCCCTACTTTTTGTGCAAAATTGAGGAAAAACAATTTCGAATGTCAAACTCGGAAATCAAACTGGATGGCAGTGCTATACAGCACTAAAACGCGAATCTGTTGTACAACACTGTGGAGTTCCGTCACGACAAAAAAAATACCTCTTAACTAAAAATACTAAAACGTAAAGCGCGTTATATTGTGAATTTGAATTTTGAACAAACATTTTTAAATTACCCGAACCTTCTGTTATTTTATTGGATAATGTGTATGCCTTTGCTTTTACACAATATGAATTTGATTTTGTAAAGCTTAATAGCTATTGATAAATTATTTCAATATATTTTGCTTACTTAAGGCATTTTGTGCATACAAAAATATGTAAATTATCCGGAATACAGAACGTAATAATAAATTTTAATAAAAGTATGTGAAAAAATTAAAAGCATTTTAAATTTTTTTTGGAAATGTTAGATTTTGGTATATTGGTAAAGTAATATTTTAATACTATTGTAATATTTACCAACAACCTTTTTGGTAAATTGATCCTCTTCAACTCTGGCCACACTGCTGTATTGTGATCGCGATCGAAAGACGTGAGAAAATTCGTATAATTAAGTTTAGTGCGACAAATAAATTTAATAAGCAACTTGAAACAAAGCCGAACTTTTAAGTTGATAGTTTGTTGAGTTCTGAGTGCGTGAGATAAGCGAAACGGAAACACGCCATCGAAAAAACCGAGCCAGAAAAGTGAATAAAGCGACTGAGTGAACGCACCAAAATATCGAAATCACAATATTGAATGCCAAAAAAACAAACAAAAGGTCGCGGGCAACAAAGAAAAGTCAGCGAACGTACGTGGAGTTTTAATTATTTGGTGAGTGCAATGGAAGGAAAAAGGATGCAAATTGCGAATCTCTGAATTTTGCTTCTCCTGCTGACACACACATACCACTCATGCGATTTGCACAAGTGTGGGTGGCTCTGCTCAGAGTGCAAATAACAAAATGTGAAAAATAACCCACACACACACACGAAGATCGTTGTGAGATAGTGCAACAAATAAAAGCAATAAATAAACACATTTAGACACAGGCAACAAGTTGTGAATTCGTTTTCCAAGGGGGAGACGTCTCCAAAGTTTCCCAATAGTTGGCTTTTCGAATCGATCTCGTTTTTTTATCTACTATTGCGTAGCTGCCAATGTCACCTGTTTTATGCGCTCTCCCTCCCTCTCTCTCGCTCACACACTGGACGTAGCTGGTTTTTATCTTGTGCCGTTAACACAGCCACTACGTGTCCCTTTCGCACTCGCGCACAGCATATGGCCGTGTTTGTGAAAGTGTGCAAGACAGCACGTAACTGTATGTTACCCTATACGTATACGTATTTCCGCCTGTTGATAACAGCTAAAACTCCCTCGAAATGGCCTTAATTCTTTTCGAAATATGTAAACGAATCGTTAGGGTACATCCCCCTCCCACTACCCTCTTCTCCTCTCCCCGCCCATTCGCCCACACTTCTTATCACAAAGTGCAAATATTGATTTTCTGTGTATGATTTGAGATTTTCTACCGCTATCAATAACAATTAAGCGGTTTATGTTTGTTGTTAATTCGGTTAAGTTTTCGTATTGAGAAAACAAGTTCACAAAATTCATACACTTGTGCGTTACAGAAAAAACATATTTTTAATAAATGTATAATTTAGACCTAATGTCAGATGAACAAATTTTAATTAGAAAAATGCTAATACTAAATACTTTGAAAATTCATTGCTGAGCACAAGGACTTGAACCCTGAATACAGTACGATCTATGTACCTACCCTATTACAATCGATTTAAATATATTCTCAAATCAAAAGACTATAAAAACATCGTTTAAATTTAAAATCGACCTTATATTTCTGCGTGCATATTTCAGTTTCTGTTCCGTTTTGCGCCTTTGTTTATGTGGCAATTTTGTTGTAATTGCGGGAATTTCCCGGCATTTGCACAATTGAGAGTGCAAAAATAAAGCCGAGAGAGCAAGCATCATCCGTTTACTAGTGTTATCTCTATATACTTATTTTATTTTTAACAGTAGACTCTCCCTTGGGATAACAATTAACTTTGAGGCATAAAGACATTGTACACAATCTAAAATTAACCCGTACTCTTCGAACATTAATTTTTCCAAATTCTTTATTACTAGATACTTAATTACTTTTAGTTAGAGCACTTACACTAACTTGAATTTTTTTTAATTGCTTTTATGATTGATGTCTGATATCTGGTATTATAATTTTACTCAAATATTTCAACGCAATGAATAATACATTTCCGAATCACAATTTTTATTTTATTAAAATCTGCTATTAATTTTTGTAAGCGTAGTTCACGACGATAGTCTAAACGGCTGAATAAAATGACTAGTGGGTTGATGCAAGTCTCGGATATACATATGTACTTTGATATTATTATTATTTCCTTTACTTTATGAGTACCTTTTTGAAATATCATGCTGACATGTTAGAGATTAAACGCTTTTCTGATTTAATGTTTATTCTCTCCCTGAAGGTTTGATCTGGAATAAATAATTGATGAATGACGACTGTATCTGTACAGTAGATACTCGCGCCCCCAACAATTATTTTTCCATCAATTTTAATACGTATGTATGTATATGTAACTTATCGCGTTCCACCATGAAACTGTGTTCATTTTTGGAAGGGGTCTACTCGTGTGAAATATGTATATGTGTATGTTCACTGTTGCGAGGAGACACAAATGTCGCGATAAGGCGGGCTTCCCCCCCGCAAAACCCCACCTCACCTGTTTGGATTTGGACACTGCCTAAATATAACTTTACTTTGATTATTTGCCCATTATTAAATCGAAAAGAGCGGCGGCCAGAGGGCCGATAATAAATAAATAAATAAACCTAGTACTCATACTCTTAATAGAATAGTGGGCGCAGGAGGTAGGCGAAGAGATCCACGTTGACTTTCTATTCCCGAACCCATCCCAAGTTCCATATCCCCTCCGATTCCGATTGCGATTCCCATGCCCATATTCCAATCTCGAAATCGGCAATGACGTCAAGGCCTGACGTCTGCAGAAAATTCCGCAAAACGCCTCTTCAAATTATTGGCGAGGCAAGAAAAGCAAAAGGAAATCGCCGAGCACCAAAATACAAATAAGAAATACAAAAAAATATTATTTTCGTTCCATTTTTCGTCTTTTGGTATTTTGTGTGCTGCTTCCATTTCATTTCATGTCTTTGCATTTGATTTATAATTTTCACAATTCACATACTTTTCGTTCCTCTCTCTTTCTTTTCATTTAATTTCCAAATCGTTTTGTTGTTTCAACGCAAAGTGAAAGTTGTTTTCCATGTTATTTACTGAAGACTCTTTTTGGGTTTTATCTTATTTTGCTAGTTCTTAATGTCCATATGTTTTGTGTTTCAAAACCAAGTTGAAGGCGCGGGAAGGATGCCTTTAGTACGTAGTTCCTTTCACAAACTTATTTTTGTATACAAAAATATTTTTGGCAATTTTTTGTTATTTATATATATTTATTTTTTGACATGCCAGACAGCGAGATTTCCGGTCAATATGCATCGATACCTCAAAGACTTTGAGGGCGCCCGGTTTCCATTCAACTGACGGAATGGTAAATCCCCAAGTCAAGCGAAGATTTTATCGGGCTTATGAGATTGATAGTCAAAAAGATTAAAAATTTGTTTGACTTTAAATTCGACTGGATTGGGAAAACACAAATAGCCTTCGTTCGAGATTAAATTAATTCAAATTTATTTTTTTGTTCATAATAGTGTAGAGTGCCGTCGAACATACCGAACAATCCATATTTGATGGCTTTCTTCGCTAAAAAATAATATATTTAAAATTATAAATTTGTATAATATATATATATATAAACTTTAAACTTTTATTAACTACATTTATAATGCGGATTATCTGTGTGATCGAATTTGGATTGTTCTCAGATGTATGAATATAAATATGTCGAAAATGCATAGGAAATTCCCAAAAGACAATTTCATGTAAATGAGCCCCACAACACGCGCTCACATCGCTCCCCATTTTTCCGCCTCCCACCACTATTTTTACAAAGGCATTTTAATGAATGGAAATTTTGCTCAAATAATTACAAGAGTTTCCCCTGCAGCAAATTCTTACTACCTCACAATCCAAAATATCTACACAATCGTGGGCTGCCATAATTTTAATGACTTTGTAAACTTTTTTGGTTGTTTTTTTTTTTTACTTTTGTATGTTTTGGCACACAGTAAGAACTTTTATTTGTTTTTTTCTTATTATTATTGCTCTTAGCAGGTTTTTTGTTTGTTTTGCGTGTCCTCGAAAAAAAACACAAAAAATAAAATACGATCTATAGAAAAAGACAAATGATCTTTTACCTGTGGAATTAGTATATTATTGAAACAGTGCGTAGCAAAAATATAAGTATCAAATTTTAGAAACAGAAATGCGGAAGTCAATAGTGGGTTTGTTTTAAAAAAATAATATAGTTTTTTATTTAAGTTGTTATATTCGTTGTTGGAAAACAATAAATAACTTGTTTATCTAATGTATTTGCGAAACAGATAATGATCTTCGTTGTTTCTGCTTCTCGTAACCAATTAAAAGTTTTGTTATAATTTAGATTTAAACATTCCCCACTAAAAAATGATAACATTTTTCTTTGAGCAATTGCGATTTTTAAAAAATGCAACCAAATTGCTCTGCACCTAAGCGTTTGTATACCAACTTATGAATTATTTTTTATACCTGAGAACCACCTCCAGATAGTCTACCTTTTAGAAACGTAACGCAGTGTACTTATGTGTTTGCATATGAACAAACCATATGTATCCATAGCACTATCATTCCACACGAGTACTCTCAATTTCTTATATGTGTATACTAGTGGCTGCGAAATATTTGACGTCGATTTCCGATTTTCTGCCTTGTGCATTCAGAGCTTTCAGTCTGTATGGGTGTATCTCTATCGCGTCTATCTGCCCTGCATATATCTGGCTAATTGTGAAGGTCGTTTACGTCTGCAGTCGATCGCCCCATTTTTGTTGTTGTTTGTCTGCCACCCGCTATAAGGCAAAAAAAAAGTGTGGGGGGAAAAAAAGTCAGACGAAGCTGGCAAACAAAACGAAGCAATCGAAAGAAAACACAAAATGAATTTTCATTGCCTCCCATCAACCCTCTGTCTGCCCCTCCCCTCAATTTGATCTCTTTTCCTTAAGAAATTCCTACCAAAAAAAAAAGGAGAACTTGTTTATATTTATACGCTAAATATTTTCAAATATCAGATCGCAATTTACGTGTTCCGCTCATCCGCCTATAAGTACCCCACAGAATGATGGTGGATTTTTATGGAACAACGAGAAAACCAAAAGACAAGAAGAATTGTTTTCATAATTTTGTGGGGTTTATCTTTAATGGCTTCTTAATGTGCCAGGCAACTTAAAAATGTTGTTATCACAGGCGAATAAATTCGTTTGCTTTGGTTTTAAAATAAATACCAACTGGAAAGTGGGAAATATAAATAAAGTTATAATTTATTATTTAGGTTTTGCTGTCCAATTTTAAAGGCGCCACCGCTGCGAATTTTGTGGTTTATATTTTTAATGAGTTATACATTTTTTCTATAGATTTTGTGTCTCTGACATGGTTTGGATTCGGTTTGTTATTTGTTTTTATTTATTGTGCCAGAAATAAGTGGAGCTGCGAGGGCGGTTCTAATACTTCGCTAAGCCATTGGCTAATTTAAACGATTTTCATTTTGTCGCTGATGGACAGCAATTAAATGTTTATCCCCCTTGATGGGTTTTCGTTTTTTTATTACTAATTTCCTTCGTCTTTAACTCTTTCACCTTAGCTAGCATATCATTAATTTGTTGCCTATAATTCCTTTTTTTTAGATTGTTTTTGTATGGACGAGGCTTTGTTGTTGCTGCGTTTTTTTTTTTAAATATTTCATTCAATTTTCGTAGCTTTGCAGTGTTAGTGTGAAACACCCACACAAAAATTTATTTTTATACAAGAGAGGCAAAGAGAAAGAGCAACATTTCTTCAACAGAATGGTATTGGTGTGGCAAAAATATTTAATGATTTAATTGATTCGTTACGGGCTCTTTTATTTTCCTTGCAATTATTCTGATAATCCCACCGTAACAAATTGTATTTGTTCCACGGTGCGTATGTGTGATATTTACCATTTTCATGTGCATTAGTTCGAATTTCAATAATTTTTTTTGGGAATAAATATCTATCTTTTGTTTATGCTCTCTCAAACCTTTCCCCACACACAAGCATAAATATATATTCCCTATTCTCATGATCAGTTCAAGATCTTTAGGCTTTTCATTCTCGCAAATGCCTGATATTTGTTTTTCAGTTCATCGCTGGCATTTAAAGCGTTCAAACGCGTTCAAAGCAAATAATAATATTGTGAAATATTCGAAATTATTCGCTGCGCGAGAACTGCGTGAGATTTTTGCAATTAACGAAATAAAATCATAAAAAATAAAATAATTTATCTTTTGTGCTAAACAAGACAAAAAAAAAAAAACAAAACAATTGATTAAGACCAGAAAAAAACGATGAACTTGATATTTATGCATTATATTGAAAAACTACCAAATTTTGGGGAATAAAAATAACATTTACTTAAATGAACAGAAATGAAAAAGTGTTTTTGTGATTGTGAAACGAATAAATCTAAATATCGCAAAAATTAGCATAAATATATTTCTAAAAATCGACCAAAAAACATATAGAGAAATCTCTTTTTAGTAGAGACACTATAGATTCTTACTTAAGATCGTTTTTCAACATTAAAAAAATGTAAGTTCGAATTTATTTAAATCATTTAGCGACGCTAAACAAATGTTACACTTTTAAAAGTAATATTTATTTGTTGACGGCTAACAAACTTTTAAAACAGTTAATACTAATCAGTTAAAATAATTAAAATTTTTTACGCACCTTTTTAAATTGCATAAAGTTTTTTAATAGTCTAGGTACGTATAAATGTATTGGTAGATTATGTATAGTATCATTGCAATACGGCGCCAGTGGTTTATCTATTTCAACCATTGATTGTGTTTACTATATAACGCAGCTGATTATTTATCTTCGCCATCCTTGACAATGGCCGAATCCGTTGGTCAGTCAAAGCGAGATATAGACAATATGGCACGGCTAGGGTGTGTCATAAATATTTTTAAATATCCCATGTCATTTCGGTAGAGAAATCTCACCGCCTCTGCTTATCCGCAGCTTTTTATTATTTCGAAAAAAAAAATAATATTATAAATGAAATAGAAAAGATGCTCTTAACTTGCTTAGTTAGTGTTCTAAATCGGGCAGTGGGGTAACCGTGAGTGGGTGAACCAAAAAATCGATTTGTTTTCCTCCCCCCCCCCCGTCCCCAGTAATTAAATTAGAGACAAGCACCTGACTAATGTCTGTTTATGCATTTCCCCAGGTCTCCAGCTGTGACAGATGATGGCCTAAAATGGCGGCTACACCACCAATGCCGCCCGGATCAAGCACCCACCAATTGAATGGCAAACCGATCGGCAAGGGCAATCCCCTAACCGAGGCGATCAATCAGCACTTTCTGCGAAAGAGCCAGAACCAGAATCAGCATCCGCATCAGAATCAGAACCAGAATCCAAACCCAAACCAAAACCCGAACCCGAACACAAACAGTCCCGCCAGTCGCAGCGGGAGCAATGAGCAGCTGGAGCTGCTGGAGCACCCAACGCATCCACAGCAAGAAGCCACCAGTGGCAAGGCCAAGCCGAGTTGTCATTGCACCAACATTAGTATTATGCACCTCTTCCATGAGATGAAGCAGGAGTTCCCCACGATACCCGATGCCATTGTGACGCAATGCGTCAATGAGAATTGCCATCAGCGCGACAACTGCATCCAGATGTTGAGGAAGGAGCTGGCCCTGCATCCCATCCCAGTGCAAAGCTATCCGGCCAAGGTGTTGCAGCAGCAGCAGCAGCAACAGCATCAACAACAACAGAACCACCGGCAGGCCAAGCCTCCCACGCCGCTGAAGCCGTCGCGAGTAGCACCACCGCAGCCGGAGTTGGGCCAGAGCAATGGAGAGGCCACGCCGCCAAGTGTTGGCAATGCCCAACCCAATCCGCCGGCCAGGCCACGACCCACAACGTTAAACCTGCAGCGGCAGTTTAGCACCCAGCTGCAGCAGAAGATTCAGCAGCGCCAGCAGCGGCAACAGCACGATCACCAGCCGCCCCAGCTGACGCCCACGTCCTTGAGCAAACCGCTGCGCCGGGCACCGCCGCTCCCGCCGCCGACCAAGCCCAAGCCCGGCAGCTTCTCCAACGATTCCTCCTGTCTCACCAGTCCCATGAGCTCCAGCGAATCGGAGCTTTCGCTCAACACGGTCCCCTTATCGTCACCAGTGACAGCGCCAGCGCCAGCGTCAGCGGCAGCGTCAGCAGCAAGCGTCGCACCAGTCCAACAACAACCCTCGCCCGTGCGACATCGCTCAGTCATTACGCTTCAACCGGAGCCGCCGTACGCGCGCGACTTTCGCAGCAGTGACTTTCCGACGCCGACGCCGCCGCCGCCGCTGCTTCCCTCGCCCAGTTCGGCAGCGTCACCCGGGTCCGCTGGTGGCCGCAAGAGCTTCACATCGCTCAACCTCACCTTGCGCCAGCCGACGGGATCGGCGCAATCGGCCATCGACATCACCGCTGGTCCGGCGCCCAGTGGTCAGGGCAGTGGTATCACCTACTCCAGTGTTAGCTTCGACGCGCGCCGCGGAACACACAAGAACTTTCAGCTGACGGTGACGGACGAGGGCAGCGTCTTCAGTGCGGGCTGCATCCGCCCGAGGAGGCCGTACACCGCCGCCGCCTGTGAGCCGGTGGCTAGTGTTCCGGCCAATCAGTCTCAGCCTCCGGCGCCCGCTGCAGTGGTGGCCGATGGCCTTGGTGACACCGAGATGACGTCGGACGTGTTCCCGTATCCCACGCAGGAGCAGAACCACATTGTGGCCTCCAACTACAGCCACAACCATGCAGCCAGCAACAACAACAACAACAACGGGATCAGTAGCAGCGTGGACAGTAGTCCCACCATGCCGCTCTACGAAGGAGTCCTGGAGGATTGCGATCGCGAGGGTAGGTTTACCTGTTATTTATGTATAAACATATATATTATATATGCAGCTCAGGAATTATTGATTCTATAAAGGCACATGTGCCAGTTCAAGTGTTTTTTTTTATGGCCATTTTCTATTGTTTTACTCTAGAGAAAGGTGTTGTAAACTGTAGAACAAGTTGACAAACCGAAAATGCTCAGTTAATCTACATTTATGTCTATCTGATTGGTTTCTCTGCAAGCAATCTTCTTGATTTTGATCAAACACATTTTTTATTAAGTCTGGTTTGGCATATAAACCAGCAGATATAAGAGCAAACAGTTGTTTAAATATTTTAAGAGAATTTCATCACAATATGCAATTCGCACAAATATTATTATTCATTTATTTTTTTTGCTAAATTTCACCGAATTCCCACCTGCAAACAACTGACACTGATCACTTTTTTATTTCTTTAAATATTTTAAATTTTAAATACATATTAAATTGACAAGAGTATGCGAACTTTCGTCAACTCAATTTGGACCTACACTCCACTCCTGTTATTATTGTGTTCCAACGCGTGTTGGATTCCATTGCTTATCGAGCCAACCAGACGACGTCGCAGTTGGGCTCCTCAGTTCGGTTATCAGGGAGCAGGTTTGTCCAATATTGTTTACACTTGATAAGGAAATTGAATTACGCCCCGAAATAGAATTAGCGGGAACTGGGCTGTCTTATGATCCGCAAACATGGAAAATATGGCTGACCAGCTTTATTGTCAGGGTTAAATGCCTTAAGGGAAGGGTTCACAAGCGCACACGTTCAAGGGTTTACCCGAAGTCAAGATCGATAAAGGGGGTGATTCAAGATAAGGGGAAACCAACAACACTTCCGAAATCACTTTAACAATAAAGGAAAGGCACCATATAATAGATGAAGAAACATATTGACGTCATAAAATGTGGGAAAGAGCCCGTTATCAGCAGGAGATAGTGCTTGCGCATAATGAAAAGTCTAGTAAAGAAGAGTCTTTACGGCGATGTATATAAACTAACACTTATTTAAAGGCATTTACCTGAAATTATTGATCTGTTGCATTTGAAATTCCCGCTTGCATCTTACAGATAAATACCAAACCTAATCCATATGGGACGCCCACGCGTTCGAAATGTTATAGATTGAAATGTCTTTTGTCTGGCTTCTGGCTTTGGCCATGTTTCCCCGTTTTGCCACCTTCCCCCCCCTTCTCTCACTTTTCACTTTATTTATACGCTGTTTGCTTTGGCCACTCTTTCTGCGACGTTTTCAATTTGTTTTCGCCGCGAGACATTCAAGTTCAGGGCGAAATGTGTGGGTGGGAAAACCAGAGAGAGAGAGAGAGAGAGACAAAGGAAAAACGAGCGCTACGGAAAACATCTCCGTTTGATCGGTTAGGGTATTAAGCATACGCAGCGTGGGCCCAAAAGTCACTTACACTTTGACATTTAATCACGCGACGCGATCACGAGAAAACACTTTAAATGTCGTTTAGATTGGCAAATCAATTTCCACTTAGAGGGAAATTTGGAATTACGGAATTTGGAAAAGCGACGACCATTAATGAATTAATTTATCAATTAAGATGCCAGGCGAATGCCATCTAATTATGTGCCGTATTTGGCCACATACACATACACATAGATCGCAGGGAGATCCCTTGGCCCACTGCCCTGTTGGCTATTTCCGTTGGAAATCTATCAAGCGTCTAAAAATATTCAAATGAACAGTCGCCCAAATCAAAACACAGAATGCATTTGAAGACTTTGTCTCTTCGTTTTTTGTTTTTATTTATTTTTACCTATTTTTCGCCGGAATAAATTATTATTAGATTGATTTTTGGTTGTGCTTGCTTGCGCATTTTCACTAAATTTATCTATTTAAATATAAATTCTGTTTATGAACCTCTCGCACTCGGTTGGTGGGGTTATTATTTTTAGCAACAAAACAGAGTAATAAAGTGTGAGGTATTAGACAGTAAAAATAAATCTAGCCGTGGGGAATATTTGCAAACGCCAAAGGCAATCACTTGTTGCCAGACCAAGGCATGCCCACCCGGACATTCCGATTCCGATGCCGATCGATTGATCAGTTTTCGTATGTATATCATCTCTATCTCTATTTCAGCCCATGCCGCCACCATCGAGCGGCAGAAGCATCGACGCGACAAGCTGGCCAATGCGCTGAGGGACAACAAGAAGAAGCTGCTGGTCCTGGAGCAGGAGATCAACATCCTGACCGAACCGGTGCCGGTGGGCGAATCTGAAAGACTGGATAGAGATATCATGCAACTGACTGAGGACTGTAAGCGGCTGCTTGACTGCATAAATGGTAAGTGCGTTTACTAAGCTCATGCATTCCAAGGTTAATCTCTGCGTTCCCCACAGAGCCGCCGGCGATGGACTCTGGTCCTGCGGCCAATTCCGCCATGCGCCAGCACCCCTCGTCGCCCAGCAATGCGCCCCAGCAGCAACAGCAGCAGCCACAGCCACAGCCATTCCCGCGCCAGCGCCAAAATGTTCGCGCTCAGCCGCCGCCCAATTCGTTGCGCCTGCACTCGGTGCCGGCGGCGCCTACCTCGCAGCCGTCCCTGGACTTCGGGCAGCACCACAGCAGTGCCCCGACCTCAGCCTGTCTGACGCCCCAGCTGCAGAGCCAGCAGCAGCAGCTGCAGCAGCAGTTTCAGCTGCAGCAGGAGCCGCCGCCCACGTACGCCCAGTACTATCAGTTCCAGCAATATCTGCAGCAGCAGCGCCAGCAGATCCATCAGCAACAGCTGCAGCTGCAGCAGCAGTTGCAACAGCAGGCGCAACAGCAGGCGCAGCAGCAGTTGCAACAGCAGGCGCAACAGCAGTTGCCACAGCAGGAGGAGGAGTTCCTGTCCGATTCCGATGTGGACGAGGAGGAGGAGCCAATGGACTCGTGGGCCTGCAACATGTGTACATTCCGCAACCATCCGCAACTGAATATTTGCGAGGCCTGTGAGAACGTTAGGATCCAGCCGGGTATGATACGCATTGTTCCTACCGGTGGTGGGGCCGCTGCTGCTGCTGCTGCTGCTGCCACGCCCCCCGGCAGCATTGAGCAGGCACAGCAGCCGCCCCAGCAACCGTACGCCCTGCATACATAACCCAAAAGCTGCTGCAAACGATCCCAAAGTTCTCTTAACATGCATGAGCTCGCTTCCGACTGTTCCTGCATGCTCGACTTTGACACTGTGATAGCATTTAAATTAGTAGGCGGCAGGCGGCTTATCCACTGCATGGCTCAACCTGACAAATGAAGACATGTCCGAAACGAAAACGAAATCGAAATCGAAATCGAGAGGACGGGAACGAATTGCTTAAGCGCGACCTGTTTAAATTATTCTATTTGATTTGTGTATGTACATACATATATGTATATTACTTGCAATCGCCTCAGCCTCAGGCCGTTAACTTTACCAATAACCCCTAACCGTTAAACTATCTTTAAGTCAACGAAAAACAGAGTTTACTATTTTTAGCCACCTTAAAAATAAATAAAGAACGTTATTTAAATATTTACACAAGCTTCGCACGTTGTTGTCTTACACGTTGATTGGTAAAACGCAAAAAATACATGTGTGTGTGGGCTTTGGCCAAATGTTTACTTTTAGCCCCTGTGCTGAGTCGGGAGGACATACACATAACACTCTCGCCAGGCGAAAATCGTGAGTATATAGCCCTAACCATCTGATAACAAATCCGAACTGATCGATTTCCGCCCCCGCTGTGCAGGTATTATACACTCCTGGATACTCTCATGACAGTCGGCCAAACGCTCACCATGAGAACATAGACAGCTCCAGAGATATATATCCTAATTATCCTATATCTTAATTACAACTCTATTTCGTTTTGTATTCGGTAACTTATCCTTAGGAATTGGAAAAAAATGTTAGAAAATATTTAGCCCAAATGCTGCTGGCAGCAACTATTGTATTTTCTGTACTAGCTAAGCCAATACCACATAATTTGAATCTGTAAGAAAAGACTTTTAGTAATGTCGCATCAACTGAAACTAGCAAATATTAATTGTAAAAAGGCCGTGTACATTTTCTAAATATTAAGCTGAGAGATAAATGAGTAAGCGCTTTTCTAAACGATAAATAGAAAAGATCAACTGGCAAAGAAAACTTTTGTAAGCTTTTTAAAAGGTAGCACATTTAATGAAACTAAATTGCAAACTAAGAGAATCCTGTGTGTTTTCTATTTTGTACTGGACCATTTCAAGAGGTAATGAAATATAGTCAAATATTTCCTACAGATTACAATTGAAACAATTACATATATAATTCAATTTGAAAGAGTGCAACTATATGCTCATACCTTTGCTGAATCTTTTTTAAATGCTAGTAAAGTATTTGTATCGGCTCTAACGGGTTTTAAAATCTTGTTATTCTAATTTTAAAATAAAGTGGTCAAGTAGTTCTTTTCGACACAAAATTAAAATATTTTGCAAACAGTTTTTAACAAATTTTCTTAAAGTTTTGAGCAGCATTGTTATGTTAACTAAAAGCAAAAATTCAATCCTCTTCGCTGGAGATCATCCCTCAGAAATAATTTTTTAAAGACATCTCAAAATCGAAAGCTGTGCATTTCATTTGAAGTATACCTTCGAACTCCGTTTTTGGAACCTTAAATAAAAAAAAAGTTGTTGTTTATATTTGAATTAAGTAAGGACTAATAGAGTTGGTTGGAAGTTCAACTGAGCTACCAAAATGATCGTTACCATTTCCAGGTGCTCCCCGTCCATAAGCGACCACAGTTCGATAGGCAACTTCCTCTGATTCTCATTGCTTGCGATTTCCCGGCGCACTTGGGCTACGATGTTACGTATCACACTTGCGTTCGGCTGGGAACAATATTCCAGCCGCAGGTGGCTCAATCTAGGGCAGACGCGGAACAGGTGGAGAATCGCTGAGTAACTTTCGCTGCGGTGCGTGTAGCTGAGTTTTTCCAATTTCTTTAGATTCGCGAGCTCCTTGAGCACATCGTCGGTCAGGACTGTGTGGAGCAGGTGTAGGACACGAAGTTCACCAAGCTTGGCAACTTGTAGAAGTTCTTCCCTGGGTAAACAATAAAAGCCAAGTACTTCAAAGTGCTCCAGCTGCTGCGACTTGTGTTCAACCAGTTGAGCAATAAGAACTTGGAACTTGAGGTCTTCATCAACACCGTCTATAAATTCGTTACTGCTGCTTATGGTCAGGCTCTTCAGGCTAGGCAATTGGGACACAAACTCAAAGGTTGTATACGGACCGGCTGTAATCCGAAGCACCGCCAGCGAAGGACAGGTCTTGCAGATCGAAAAGCGCTTCGTCGTCTATATCTGAGTTGGACAGCTGTAACTCCTCCAGCTGACTCTTATTGGCAATCATAGTGTGCAAGTGAAGACCGAGTTGAGGGTTGCAAATCACCTGTATGCTCCTCAGACTGCTGCAATAATCTCGTATGAATTCGGCCAGCCGTTCCGAGTGTTCCGTTTCAAAGTCACCGATCAGGGTCTGTATATGAGCCCCAAATAGTTGAAAGTAGTCTCGAATGTCCCATACGGTCAAGCGCCTGAATTGAATCAAGTCCAGAGATGTGTGCAGACTGGCTGAGGCCTGCAAGATCGCCCTAAAGCGCAGGCACGACCTAGCAAAACGCAGTCGATCTTGCAGTCCTAGCTTGGCCATAATGTGCTCCAAACAATCGTCATTGAGGGCCAAGATGGGCGACGGTCCCTGGTGGTTCACCTCTTCCTCAGGGGTTCCGTAGGCGTCCGGCTGCTCCCAACTGTCGCTGGGCTGTACCATGAATATGACACCATTCAACATGTGAGTGCTCATGAGGGCCCTGGAAATGGGTTTTTGCAAAACTGAGGTCTTAATAAGCAAGCAAGAAGCAAGTCACACTTACCTAGCCGCATCTTTATCGTTGGCATAAAGCACAGAGCCACTTTGGAACATTGATGCATCCATTTCAAACCGAACCGTCTGGATTTGCAGCACGTGTCCAAATTCGGCAAAGTGAGAGCACAAAGTGCTCTCCTCTAGCTGCAGCAAAAAAAAAATCGAATTTAAAAGGGATCTCAACTAAATCTGGACAAACACTAGCTATGAACCTTGGATGGGGCATCGCACCAGCATAATTTCCTTACGCGAATGTGATCCTCTGTGTAGGCAATTGAGTCTTCGAAGTAGTAGTTTTGATCCGCTGCAACGGTGAATTAGTTGTTTTACATATGTACAACATGTTTTTAGTAAGCCATTTGACTAACTTACTTGTACTGCTGACGAAGTATGCCATTTCTAATTGATAAATACGCAGCTATCGATTGACCAGCATGCATCTGTTTGGTTTTCTTTAATTAAGGGATTAATTAGAAATTGCTTTGTGAATCAAGTTCCAAAAAGAATACAGCAGTAGTTAGTAGTAGTAAGCTATGGATAATTAAAAAAAAAAGTTCTCAATGCACAATTATCTCAAACCGGATTACATATGGGAATTTAAAAATCTACAACATAACCGTTTCAATGTTTGGACCCAAGACAAAAAGACCTTCAAGACACTCGATGCAACATAGACATAGATTCCAGATCTAGCGCCTTCAAGGTTTTATGATGGAATATCTCTTAAAGTGGAGAATGTTTTCCATTTTCACTGTGATTACCGATTTCAATGGAAAAATGACTATGTAAATAACTTGTTTAAAACAGGAAACCTTTTGAATTGTAAAAGTGCCAAGTGATACCCATTACTCAATTTAACAATTTCTTTTTATACCCTTGCAGAGGTTATTATAATTTCAGTCAGAAGTTTGCAACGCAGTGAAGGAGACGTTTCCGACCGTATAAAGTATATATATTCTTGATCAGCATCACTAGTAGAGTCGATCTAGCCATGTCCGTCTGTCCGTCCGTTAATATGCAAACTAGTCTCTCAGTTTTAAAGCTATCTGCATGAAACTTTCCCAAAAGTTGTCTTTCTATTGCAGGTAGTATATAAGTCGGAATTAAAAAACAGCTAAGTTATAATTTTTTTCATTATTTTTTTCCGATTGTTCCTATGGGAGCTATATGATATAGTCGACCGATTTTGATGAAATTTAAACCGTAATTCTGAAATATTTAACTATTACTAAATGTCGAAGAACTAAAAAAAAAATTAAAAAACCTCAGAGTTATAATTTTTTTTCATTTATTTTTCCGATTGTTCCTATGGGAGCTATATGCTATAGTCGTCCGATCCGGCTCGTTCCGACTTATATACTACCTGCAATAGAACAATAGACAACTTTTGGGAAAGTTTCATGCAGATAGCTTTAAAACTGAGAGGCTAGTTTGCGTAGAAACGAACGGACAGACGGACATGGCTATATCGACTCTGCTAGTGATGCTGACCAAGAATATATGTATATATGTATATATATATAGGGTCGGAAATGTCTCCTTCACTGCGTTGCAAACTTCTGATTAAAATTAAATACCCTCTGCAAGGGTATAATAACATTTTGCAGAACCGATACAAATGTTTCAGTTTGCTGCGGGTGACCATCGATTATTTTCGCCATTATCGATACATCGACAAAAATCGATGGCTGCGGACTAGACCAAATATTTTTTAATATATGTTATGTTTTTTTTACTTTCCAAAATATGGATCAAATTTTTGTGTGTACTGATCTAAATTTATTTATATTTTTTTTCTAATAGGGTAATTCCACACAGATCCATCCACCTTCTACCATCTGTTGAAGGGATGGTCTATAAGGTTTTGCCGTTCCAAAAACTTCCCAGTTAGTCCGCCGTTAAAATTTGACGGACTTTGACGGACTAATTCATGCGATAGTTAGTTGATGTTTTTGCGGTGCAGCCCTGTTCCAACGCAGTCCTTCTTTAAGAAAAACATAAACAAAGATGGTTGACCTGTTGACTTTGCTTAAGTTTTGGCGAGCCACAGCTGTTCAGATCAGCTCTGTGTTTTGTAAGAATCGGAGTTTCACATCTGTTGAAAATTCCAACCGTTTCCAACAAATGGACTGTGTGGAAAGAGGGCATTACATTCCTTAAGTTTCCAAAGAACGGTTTTCATTGTTTTGTTATGCTTAAATTCATAATAACATTAATTACTATCGAATGTTTAAACTCTCACTATCGAAATTATCGAGTGGGGCACTATCGAGGTTTTTACAGCTCTGTTCCGCACTGATTACATTAGCTTCGCTATTCTGTCGATTCCCAACCCTATCTTCCAGAATCAAACTCCGTTCTAATTTCCAAATATTTCGATATACACAAATTCTCCTGAATTTAAAATTTGGAATGGTCAATTCTCGAGAAACGTCTGATTGGTGTGTCATTTTTGCGAGCAGCATTTGGTCACACTGGCACTGTCAAACGTCGGTTGGCGCTTGAAATGAATGTCGAAATCCGAGTCTAGATTGATTTTACAAGTTTAACAAGTAATTAGAAGCAAAGCAGAATCGAATATGGCTCGGTTTGTGAGTAAGACGTGTAAGTAGACATATGTATGGCAAGTCAGTTGCAGCCTTCGCTTTCCGGGAAATGCACATGTGACGATTGCTGCGTAAAAAAGTAATGTGAAACTCCTTTGCAGCCCATGACAACTGCTACCTCAAGAACTCGATTGTCTACACCGAGGACCACATTCCCGTGCAGAAGCTCTACTTCAGCAAGGTGCCTCCGGAGGTTGCGTCTTTCTGGCCACGTTGTTTGTCCTCTGTGTGCCTGGCTAACCCACTGTCGAGCCCTTTTGCAGCTGAACCAAAGCATTCTTGAGCATCACTTCCGGATCTATGTGCGCGTGCTGCGTTTGCAGATCTTCAAGCCCCGGATTTTTCCGCGCAATGGACGCAAGGACGTCCAGAGGACTGGCTTCGTCCACTACGCGCAGAAACTAGACGCAGCCAAGTAGGTTCGCGAGCACTCTTGAACTCCCAGCTCCACCCTTCTTTCCACTCTTTCCCAGGGCCCTACACAGCCACATCCACCATGTGAACGGGCACAGGTTCCTTGTGCAGGCCAGTTACAGCTGGCACCAGCCGGACGCCTATGGAACACCCCGTGATCCGGCGGTGAGGTTTCCCAACACGGAGCCCCCGCCGCAGCCAGCCATCATGGGCCTTAACGACCTCTGCCTGGAGCATGTGCTGCAGTACCTCGAGTTGGAGGACCAGATTCACTTCGCCAGAAGCTGCCTGCGCTTCAGGGGCGTCTACCAATTGGCCATCGCCAGGCGTCACAAGACGATGCGCCTGACCCAGTTCAAGGGCATGACCGTCTGGGACATGCGCGACTTCTTCAGGCTGTCCTGTTGCCATGTTCAACATTTGGCAGACTTTCAAGGCGCTTCCCCAGCTAAAGGAGCTCAGCATTAAGAATGCATTCACCATTGGTTCTGAGTTCTTCCAAACCATTATCAAGGACAACTCATGTGCTTTGCTGGAAACCCTGCGAATCTCTGTCACCGGGGGCGGAAACTAGGGATTGGTAGCCCAACTGCCCAGCCTGAAGCACTTGTTTGTCTGTACAGGCACGTATTTATGATTATAGCCCGTTGCGCAAGGTTCTCTTCGAGCAGCTGGTTAAGCACAAGGCGGAGCAATTGGAGCGACTGGAAATAACTGGTAAGGCGGTGCTGACCACGGAAATGCTTGTTCACATTTCCAAACTAGTCGGGCTGCACACTCTCTGCCTTAACCGTATCTGCCTGGACAGAGTTCTGGGCGAGTTCTCTAGTCTCGTCAAGCTGGAGCAGTTAACCCTCGGGCAATCGTATGGCGCTAGCGAGTCTGCGCTCCTGAAGTTGTTCAATTCCTGCCGTAAGCTTAACATTTGGAAGGTGGATAGGGAACTCAACTTGGACAAGCTGCTTCCCGGCATCGTGGCCCAGGTGCGCAAGGAGATGGCCAACAAGGCGCTGCTCCGGAAGCTACCTATCCAGCTAAGGACCTATTTCGTAAGCAGCAGCATCAGGAATTCCATCCAGGCGGTAAGTGCTCCAAACCCATTGATGTTTTTTAACTTACCGGCTAGTAGCTATTAGCTAGATACCCTGAAAAGGTTTATCAAGACTTGACCACAATGGTCAACTTCTAATATGAAATTAAAACCTAAAGTTAGAGACCTATTTTGACTAGTTCAAAGTCCAACCTTAAAACGTTTTTAATTTTAGCAAATGAGCGCAACGCACTTCGTTGTATAATTTTTCATTATCTACAGTATTTTATTCGCAAACTTGTTAAAAAAAGAACATTCAAAGGCTTTAAATTCGTATCAAAGTACATTTTTCTAGTTTTGATCTAAGACACCAGTCGTGTTTACACCCCCATTTTCCAGGGTAGCTAAAGCGATTGTGGCTATTTTGTCATTCAGAGCCTTGTGGTGCCTGGAAGTGGCAGCCTGCAGGTTCTTGATCACTCGATCGGAGGCCTGAATGGTCAGTGCCTTGGTCATGTTGAGCTCGTGCTGCGCAGTTGGAAGGTTGAGAGTGACGGCGCGAGACGATCGTGATTGCGTCACGACCATCGAGTATATATCAATGGCAGCGTTCGCCAGTCGTGTTAGCAAAATTTGCTCGTTTACTATATTTTTGTTGTATCGCAGCAACAGTTCTTCCACCGACTGACCGAATAGATCGATGCAGTGAGCCGTTTTCTTGGCATAGGGTAGAAGTTCATCCACCACATGGACACTCAGATCGGTGCCACCCAAACCGACCGTCGAGGCAGCCCGCTTCGAGGCTTCCTTGAAGATCAGTCCCAAATTGGCGGATGGATTCTTAAATGCACGCTGCAGTTCCTTGAGATGCGACCCCGCATACTGGATGCCAGTCAGTGCAATGAACAGCCGAAGAATGTCGTTTGTGCCCTCGAATATGCGGAAAATACGCAAGTCCCGCAGGACGCGTTCCAGGCCAGTGTCCACCATATATCCCATGCCGCCCAGAATTTGAATAGCCTCGTCGCAGACGTACCAAGCGCTCTCCGAGGCATAGATCTTCGATATCGCGGCCTCCAAGTGATAGTCCTTGCTGCCGGCGTCCATGTTCTGCGAAATGGTGAACGCCATCGACTCCGTGGCGTATTGCAGAATGTTCATTTGGGCCAACTTTTCCTGAATGGAACCATAGTTCTTTAGCTTTTGGCCGAATTGAACGCGATTGTTGGCGTGATCGGTGGCCAGTTCGATGCATTTCCTCATGGTTCCCGACAGCGTGGCACCCATTCCGAACCGGCCGTTGTTCAATATGTTCATGGCCACCTTAAAACCGTCCCCTTCCTTGCCGAGCACATTTTCGATTGGAATTTTCACATCCTCGAAGTAAACTTCAGCCGTGTTCGATGCCTTTATGCCCATTTTTTTCTCTGGCGGACCATTAGTGACGCCACCAAAAGACCGTTCCACAATGAACGCCGTAACCTTGTCCTTCTTCTCGCCTGTCTTCGGGTCCACCTGTTCGGTCTGAGCGAACACGGTCATGATTTCGGCTATGCCACCATTGGAGATCCAGATTTTCGAACCATTCAGAACGAAGTGCTTCTGGTCGGCACTCTTCACAGCGCGGCATCGAATGGAGCCGGCATCTGATCCGGAACTTGGCTCCGTGAGGGCAAAGGCCGCGTAGACTTGCTCCGAGGCCACCTTGGGCAGATACTTCTCCTTCTGCTCCGGGGTGCCGTACAGCAGGATTCCCTTGAATCCGATACTTTGGTGGGCGCCAATCGTGATGCCCAGTCCCAGATCATTGGCACCCACAATGGCGCATAGCCTGCCGTACTGGGTGTTGTTCAGACCGAGGCCGCCGTACTCGGATGGCACTTGGATCCCAAAGGCCCCAAGTTCCCACAAGGCCGTCGACGTGGTGTCGTCCAGTTTGGCATTGGCATCGTTCTGGGCGGCGTTGTTGACCTCTGCGAAGAATCGTTCAAACGGGTCTATCAGGCTGTTGGTCAGGTCCTTCTGCTCCGTGGTCAGGACATCCGGGTACGGGAACACTTGGCTCGACTCCAACGAACCCCGGAATATGTTGGCCATGAAAGACTGATTCTCACTCGCCTTCTCCTTGTTCCGATTGGTTTCCGCGCCCAACTTGGGACTGTGCGTCGCAACTCGCCTGCAGAATGTAGCATTTCCTGCTAATTTTGTGCTATTCAGGATCGTATGCCTCCACATAATTTCCAAGTGTTTGTTAAATCGCCCTTTGGACTAAGAGTTTTAAGTGTGACCACATTCCCGATCATCAACAAAGATTTAACAATTTGGTATATTTTTCTGAACTTGTTGATATTAAATGTTTTGCATTTTAATTAACGGTACTTAAAACCCAAAGGAAATATTTTTCGGTTTTTAACCCAATGGTTTTTTCTAGATTTCTGAGAGACTTTCGGTTAAAATTTTGGTAAGGCCAACACTTAAATAAACATGTTTGTTGATGACAAAAATCGATCTATTTTTTCAATTATATGATAAGATTCCCATTTGCCTTTCAGCATCCAGATAAAGTTCCCAAAGAGATTATCCAAATATAATTGAAGTCCCCTGTTGATGTCAACAGTGACAGTGAGGATGACTTTGATACGGCAGTTATGAAATTATATGAGTCCGATTTTGACTCTTAAGCGATGACGATGAGGATTCGGATTCCGACCCGGCCTTTGGCTACGTTTATCATTCGTAGTTAAAACTGTTCTTCCAATTTCATTTCTTTTGATAAACACTCCAGATTGATTGTCAACTTATTTAAACATCCACTAAAATTAAATGAAATATTTAGTGAAAAAACATAAGCCTTAATTTTTGTATGTTATTGTTGCCGAATAAACAAATGAACGTGAATAAGAAAAAAGTGTTTATTTAAGATAGAATTTTTTAATACTTCTTATATGATATTTAAGTCAATAATTTGATGCTATTCCCAAAATTTTGACCAATCAACAACCTTTAGATGATTCGGCGTTTCATAAAAACAACAATGGGAATTCCATAGTATACCAATATCGCCGCACGCAATTGACATTATTTTAGTGAGTATTATAATAGATGTTGACAGATTACTTATAAAAAATTAAAAAAAAATCATATCCTGAGAATGTATTTTAGGTAGTAACGATATAGTCAGCGGATACCCTAACTGTTTAGTCCCACACCACGGGGCGTGGTATATTTTTTGCCTTTCACCATTCGGTCACATTAAAACTCAGCTTGGCGCTTGAAACAAACGTCGACTTTTGTGTTCTGTGAAAAATCAGTGAAGAATCAATTAATATGGCATATTTCGTGAGAAATCGGAGTAAGTTTGATAAATAGCTGTTTATTCTAGGTGTATGTCGCTGCTTAGTATGAAAACTCTCCCTCTCCCTTTGCAGTGGAACGAAACTACTACTTCAAAGACAGGATGGCATACACCGAAGACCACATCCGAGTTAGGAAACTGATTTTGTGGGATGTTCCATGCAAGGTAGCTCCCGCTCGTCCAGATGGACGGTATTCTTTACGCCAGTCTTCTCTTTTATCCCTTGTCATTTGGTGCAGTTGAACAAGATTATGTTGAATGCACATTTTAGTGACTTTGGACGTGTGGGGCGAGTCCATTTATCAAGGAAAACCAAACAATACACGTATCGCACGGTCAATGTGGTATATGACAAAGCCGGATGTGCAGCCAGGTAAGTGTGACGCGCTCGAACACAAGGACCTCACTTCAAGCCCATTTCCAGAGCCCTCCGCGAGAGTAATCATGAAATAGATGGGATCGAGCTATGGCCATGGGCCGGCGACAGTTGGAAGCAGCCGGATGCCTACGGGACCAATCGGGAACTGCGCCTTCACCGGGGGCCATCGCCCATCTTGGACCTCAATGACGACTGTTTGCAGCACATTATGGCACATCTTGGACTGCAAGATCAGGTGCGATTCGCCAGGACCTGTCTGCGCTTCAGGGCGGTCTACCGCGATGCATCAGCCAGGCTGCACACTTCTGTGGAGTTGGGCCAGTTCAGGGACATGACCGCATGGGACATTAGTGACTTTTTCAAACTGTCTGGGGCTCATGTGCAGGTCCTTTATGACAAACCAGATTACGAAACAAGGCGATACGTTCATGCGGGTTGTTTGGCCGACTCCATAGCGGACCAATGCATGAATCTTCGGTCCCTACGCCTGTTTAACAATCCCCAATTGGAATTCCATTTGAAACTGACGCTTGCCAGGATGCACCAGCTAGAGGAGCTGCAGCTTGAAAGTACAAATGCATTTGCTCCATCGGTACCGCAAAATCTAAAGCACCTTAAGATACTGAATTTAAGCTGCAA
Organism: Drosophila elegans; assembly: GCF_018152505.1. Taxonomy (NCBI): domain Eukaryota; kingdom Metazoa; phylum Arthropoda; class Insecta; order Diptera; family Drosophilidae; genus Drosophila; species Drosophila elegans. The sequence continues at coordinate 165,965 of NW_024546112.1, read as the reverse complement.
TTCATTAACAGGCAACTCCTTGAGGAGAAAGCTACCCGTTTCCATCGAGGTATTGGGACTTAATGAATGCCGGAACTTTGATGCCAAATGGCTGCCCGGAATATGCAAGCGTTTAACCAATCTAAAGGAGCTTAATATACAAAATGTTATTACATCGAATAAGGAAATCTTTAAAGCGATGGTAACGAAAAACTTGTGTCCTTCGCTGGAGACGCTCCGGATGACGGCCTGCCGAAACAGCGGATATGAGTTTGTGGCTCAACTGCCTAAGCTGAAGCACCTCACCATCTACACTCACCGCAACGATCTGGACTTTCGTGCCATTATAAGTAAGGAGCTAATTGATCAGTTAGTGATGCATAAGGCAGACCAACTGGAGCAATTTGAGGTTTTTGGCAGCTACCACTTATCTCGGGAACAACTTAAACAAATTGCCAAGCTTACTGCCCTTCGCGTACTCATCCTTCGCGACATAGATCTGAGCAGCGATGAGCTAGAGGAGTTTGCAAATCTCAAGCAGTTGGAAAAGCTCTGCTTCGGTCTCCCAAGCGCCACAAACTCCATAATTCTGCAGGTGCTGAGTGCCTGTCCGAAGTTGAACTACCTGCGCCTACAGGCAAACGCTAAAACAGACGCTGAGCTGGTGCTTAGCATCGTGAACCAAGTGCGACAGGAGATAGCCAATAAGGATATGCAGAGAGAGCTTCCCATCGAACTGTGGTCATCTATGAATGACGAGCAAATTAAGGAGCTGATTCTGACAGTAAGTGTGCCATACTTTTTTTTATTCTCTCATAATTGAAATGCAATATACATTTCTTTTTTAGAGTTCTGAAGTTGTGCCTGAGGACATTATTCGAATAAAATCCAGCGAGGGAGAGTGTGGCCGCCTTAGCATGGACTATAAGTGGACTTTAACAGGATTGAAAAATGAATTCCATATGGAGATGGCCATTGACCGCGACTCGCCAAGCGAAGATGATTCTGATTCCGATTTGGGCATAGACTCTTCCAGCGAAGATGATAACGAGGAGCGGTGATTATTAGATAACGTGCTGATTGGTTCAGACGGTCCTGGTGTAATTTTACTACTTTTACGAAAATAAACGCAAAGTGTTGTTAAAATTAAATTCAGCGGTCGAGCGCTCACATTTGTTTGAGTGATTAGCACCCCACTCAGGGGAGTGGAATCTTTCAAAAAATACTTATATACTACTTCAAATACCAATTTTTACCAATCATTATAGCAAATACTTCTCCCACTCAAACTGTGAAATTATTCTATGGTTTAGTAAGGTTTTTTAATCTAGAATATTTTGAGATGGTTGTGCCAAGATTTTAAGTAGATCGGATGTAAGCTTACCAAGTTGTTAGATCGACCATCTCGTTTTTATCTGGAAAATCACGGAGCTTTTAATTATAATTTTTAACTAAAAAAATAAAAAACAGAATAGAAAAACTTCAAAAATTGTGATGCAAAAAAAAAAAAGTAAAATTAATTTTTGTTTACCAGAAGAATTCCGTAACCTTACAAACCACCTTTTATTCGAAGGGGTACATTAGAGCATTGCCCACTTAAGAAAAACAAAATTAAGAAAGTAGCCCATTTTTGGTTTTTAAAACACTTATTCCCTACCCCAATAAAGTTAAAACCTTTATTGCAACAAACGGAACTTAACTTTGTTTTTCACTTTGATCATATATTTGCAATTGTTAAATACAGTTTGTGTTTTAAAAATTCGCTTCTAGACGCTTTTCCGGTTACAACTTTTTGTTTCTTTTCTGAAAACCTAAAAATCATCGTTGTTTACTTTGTAATTATTGTATTGTACGTTTTCATCAATATATTTCAGTTAATTTGCAGCTACTAAGCGCCTTGGTGTTTCAGGGTTTTGCCTTACATTTAAGAAGCAACAATCATTTAATTGACTTTCGAAAATTGCACGAAAAATGTTTAAACATAATTGCGGCAGGATTAAATATATTTAATAAACATTAGCCTAAACTGGAAACGTCTTCGCTGAATATATAGTTAATAGGATCAACAATCTCATACATATAGATATAATTATAGGATATATAGTAAAGCACAGAGAATTTCGTTTGTTAACTAAGATAAAGACAAACATAACACAAATATAATACTTTTTTGAGTGAAGAAAAGCTTAATTAAACAGCATTTTCTCTTTAGATATGCAATAAGTATTAACAATTATAAAATTGAGAATTTATATATATGTATTTATAAATATAACTTGACGGTTATTCAGGCAGCAGAAAATGTATATTTGATTACAGCTATGACGCGCGTGATCTGTGCAGGTGAGTAGCTAGCTGTTTGGGCAAGAATCAGGGCTTAAGGTCCAACGAGGCCTAAACTACAATGCTCTACTTCATAACACGCCCATGAACGTATGTATATGCCTTGTATATATTTATGTAAGTATATTCTAATAAATTATTGTACTCTCTTGCTAGTGCCAAGTGCCAATTTGGCCGCATCTTATAATTGTCCAATTGCCTCGCCCTCCTCTCCTTCAGTTCTTCCTTCTAAATGTATGAGTATTGCTGTACCATTACTTGGAGTATTTTTCTTGTTCATTACTTTTGGTTGAGATTATTGATTGATTGATTGATTACTGCTGAACAACTTGGATGGCTTAGAGGGTGATGTCGTGCTCTTCGTCGAGCATTTCGACAAAAGCGCGTGGTACCAGTCCCTTCATCAGGCCCTGTTTTCCGTACATGTAATCCTCGTTAACGGGCGAGCATTCGGTCACAAAGATCACCTGAAAAATGTTAAATAATAGGGTGTTTAATAAAGATTTGGATGTGCTGGTTTTTATATTCGCTTTGTTGAGTTTAACATATATATTATTTTAAAATTAAGCCATTTTCAGTTCAATAAAACAAGTACATTATACTCTCTAATGTCCTTGTCGGCACACTTTAATTTTATCCAGGGACCTCTATTAGCTTTTGCATAATTATAATAAAAAAAATTAATTAAAAAAAACATTTTAAAACTTTTTAAACTAAAACATTTTTTGTCGCTTTAACTTTAAAGTTATGGCCCACTTTCTGATTTTAAAAACTTTAATTTTATATATTAATATTATTTTCCTAATTAATAAAATCGGAGTGCCCAATTATTTTTCTTTTATAAGTCTGCTAAAAAATCTAAGTTGTTTGCAAATAAATATTTAAAAACAAGATTCCTTTCCAAACTTAAAAAATATAAACATCACAATTGCAGATTCATTTTTCGGAAAACACTCATCATGTTAATTGTTGTTGTACCACAGAGATTACAGAAATTTTATTATTAAAAACCGCCCATTGGCGGTTCTAAGCAGCTCACCTCATTTGCGCTCAAATTAAGCTCGGTGTGATCCTTGGCATCGTAGGAGCAGAGGACGCGTGCCCGCTGCATCTGATCCGTGCTGACTTGCATGGGCTGATGAGGCCTATGGCCAGGGGCCACCGAGTTGGCGGAATGGTTGCTGCCGGGACCACGGTCCGCGGCTCCGGCCGATGAGCTGGACTTGCTGGCAATGGCCTCGGATGCGTCGAGTGGAATGTATGGTGTGGGGCCTCCCAAGCTGATGGAAGATGCAGAGTTTAATGAGTTTTTGATTCGGTTCGATTGCGAGGCTCTAAATGGAGGGATGAGCTGCTGAAACCTAACTGTTTGAGGTGCGACAACTACGGATAACAACAGCCTAACTAGTACGTATAATTAAAGGTTAATGTTAACTGGCACGAGGTCCGATTCGAATTTCAGGTCAGGCCACTAACAAGACCCCTAGACTGTGGAGACGGCAGTCGTATCGAACTCTATGTGAAAGTCGTCCAGCAGGTTCGTTAGGGACTTGTCCAGATCGGGATCTGGGTCGCTATCTAGGGCTAGGCCCACTAAGGAATCGGAATCACAGGAATGCATCGACACAGAGCTGGGAGGCCCACCATCAACGTCTTCGCTATTGATGCGCAGGCGTGGCTTGGGATGCTGCATTCTGTAAGACCACAAACAGATAACATAACGCAGAGTGAGATGACCAGAAGGGAGCACGGGATGCAGCAGGGATGGGGCCTGGTGCTTGGGGTGCAAGGACAGGTACTTTTGGTGCCTAGTTGACAGTCTCAGCCAGAGTCAAATCCCCCAACGTCAACCTTCAACTCACTTGGCCAGCTCGCGCTGCAGCTGCTCCATGACATCGCCGCACTGCTTGTAGTAGCGCACCTGCGTCTGGATGAAGGCGTGCAAGTGGCGCAGGTGTGAGGCCTGCGAGGTGCTGATCCCGTCCAGCAGCAGCTTGGTGATCTCCGACTGCCGATCGAACTCGGCCTGGGCCACCCGCAAATCCCGTTCCGCCTGCGAAAACATTGAGAATTACTAATCCGCATATTGACTGACCATAAATCCAAAGCTTGGTCAAGGTCCCGATACCTGTTCCAAGGCGGCCTCTGGCGAGATGCCATCTTTCTACACATTCCGAACCAACACAAGGCAGCAGAGGACAGAAAAAGACCGTGAGTAAGATAGCCATTACGAAACCCAATCAATCCCCTTCAACTAAACCCCACAAAAACCACTCACCGACTGCTGGCCGAGCATGCTGCGCGCCTTCTTCACCCTGGTCTTGCAGGCATCCAGATCCAGGCGCTTGGACTCCAGAATGCCGCGTTCCTTGCCAATGGTCTTCATCTCGCCGTCGAGAAACTTGCGCAGCGGCTGTGTGAAGCAGATGCCCGAGGTGGCGATGAAGTCGTGCTCGCACTGACCCAGTTTCTGCTCCGCCTGGCCGGCCTTGATCAGCGCCTGACCGTAGGGCAGATCCTGTCCGAAATCCCCGCCAGCCTCGATCATGTCCAGGGCCAGGTGCTCCAGGTTGCTCAGCCGCTTGGGCTTCGACTTCTCGATCTTTTCGAAGATGAAGTCCTCGACCCGGTTCTGGGGGTTGGGTATCAGCACCGACTCCGTGTCCCGCACTATCTTCTCCGTCCACGTCTTGGTCACATCGGCCCGCTCGGCGAGATTCTGGAAGTGCAAGTCGTACTCGGTGCGCTCCGTGGTGCCCAGTTTCTCTTCCGTGAGCTGGAAAAGCGCAGTGTCAACGCAAGTGCTTGAGCTCGGGCTGGAAGCCACCTCCCCCGAATGATGGCCCCCACCCGCTTTTCTCCTGCCATCGCCACCCAAAATCATTGATTTGTTCACCTGCACCACTCGTGATATCGTGCTGCCCGCCTCCTTCACCAGGTTCTTAACGTTGAAGTTGGGCAGATGAATGTTCATCTTTGCAGAGTGGTTCTACAACGCTGGTTTCTGCTTTCAAAATTTTTAATTTAAGCTCAGCTTTGCTGCCCAAATTGTTTGTATTTATCCAGTTTGCACTGCACCAGTGTGACCGTGTTTATAAACCGTTAAAATACCCCACTACCAAATATACCGAAATCTATAAGGGTGTGAAAAGTCTTGCGGTATTTTCGCGTGGTGAGTTGGAAATTTAAAAATGTAAATTTAAATCGATTATATTTTATAAATAACTCTAAATAAATAGTCACTTCATAGTCGTTAGATATAAACAATTATAGAACACAATCAGACAATTCGTGTTAAAACAATTACTGTTATTTGAACTTATAAAAAAAATATTGTAGTTTCTTTTAAATTTTATTGCAAGCTAGGATTACACTTAAGACTAAATATACTGCCGCTAGAAACACAACACATTTAAACCTAGTGGATCTGCTTCCAAAAGCCGCCGCAGTGACAGTGAAGCCACTTGCTGAACCACGCTTTCAGCGCGGAGGTCTTGGCCACTTTGCTGGCGTTGTTGACGAAGACGAATCCGCAGCGGGCGCACCGGCGGATGGTGCTGGGTCGGGCGCCCAGCTGAAGATTGCTCACACCATCTTTTACCGATCGCGCGAAGACCACCTCCTCCGTTTCCATGTCCTGCAGGCAAGATGGCTCCACCAGCGAAGTGAACTGCAGGTGCCCCGACTTGACGGCTGCGAATCCCTGGGCACTGAGCAGCGTGGTGGGGCTAAACTTCGTGGGCCGGGGAATTAGCAGTTGCTTGGACAGCAGACTGCACTCGTCCAGCAGCATTTCGTCCGGCTCGGCGGGATTTTGGGCCAAGCGGGTCAGCAAACGAAACAGGATCACCAGTACATCAATGTTATCCATGGTTTTGGTGTAAACGGGCAGGCACTGGGTGTTCAGCAGACCCCAGATGCGGATCATGACCAGGAGTTCGCGAAGAGTGCCAATCGCAACGATGTCCCTGCTGATATCATAGCTTGGCCGCTTCCCAGAGAGCTTGCTCTTCATTACCTCCTCGGGCAGGCGGTGCAACATGTTGAGCGCTAGGTCGGTGACCCACTGAATTAGCTGCTGAAGGCTCTGGAGCATAACTGGCTCCACGGTAAAGTCCTTGGCATCCAGGTTCAGCATAACGGTGTCCACATCCGGTATAGATTCGGCCAGTTTCATGGCCAAGTTGTCGGCAGGTCCTTTATCCTGGAAGCCCAGATCGGAGGGCCGCAAAAGGCTCTTGAATGTGGTGGATATGGCGTGCAGAATGATCAGATTGTCGAACTCCTGCTGTTGCACGCGGCACAGATTGGATTTAAGGGCCAGAAAATTAGCATAGTAATAGTGCCGCACATACGAAGGTTGCCGCGTAAAGTTGTCCGTTAGCTTCTCAACCAGGACCTCCAAGTTTCCCAGATTGAGGAGGAGCACATCACTGGCATCGCAGCCCGTGACGATGCAATATTCGAGCAAAAGCAAACTGGAACCTGATTGCTTAAGAAGGGGAGCCTGCATGGCGTGCAACTGCGCGTGGCTGTCGAAGATCAGGAGCATTTGGCTGGTGGGCGTCAAGTCGCCGCTAACAAACTTCACTCCTCCACTGGCGTCCGATAACTTCTCGAACTGGGTGTGATTAAGTTGCTTCAGCGAATTGGGCTCCAGAACCTGGACGCTGTTGTCCTGAAGAATGGCATACACCTGGCAGCAGTCCGGTGCGGAAACCGATAGACGGGTTACGCTTATATCAGCCAAAGATGCACTAAGCTGCACTTTGCCCACCTGCTCCCAGCTTTCGGACTGCACGAACTCGTTGGGCTTGCTATTGGCGCCCTGCAGCAGGGCGTGGACACTCTGATGCCTGCGTGTCAGCGTCCATTGCTCCAGTTGGCTGCCAGAACCGTCCGGACAGGCGTAGGCTATGAAGATCACATCTTCGCTGGCTACTCGCGTCCATTTCAGGTGACTGATCCGTCGTCCATCGAGAGGGCCCAAGAAAATACTGGCCTGTGACTCCGACTTGATGGCCAGATGCTGCTCCAGACCCAGTTCACCTTCCAGGGACAGTGAAACCCTGAAGCACTGCACCAACTGCTGCTGCCAGCCGCAGCTGAAGGCAACACTAAGGGCTCCCGATGGACTCGGCGTCATGCTGCAGTGCTCAATGAAGCTGCGCGAGATGCCGATGCTGTGAAGCGTGGGCGTCAGTTCGACGATCTCATGGGCGGGGCCTTCTGCTCCTCCCCCGCTGGCTGATGTTTTCTGCAGCACTGGCAGGCAAAATGCGGCCAGAAGTCCAGAGGAGGTGAGCAGCATGCACCCCTCGCTGGGCACTCCACCAAATCCGCTGAGAGTGGGCTTCTGCTGCTCCAGCCGCTCAAACTTTTCGGCATAGTAGGTATGATCTTTTTTCTGGGGATTAAAGACCACCCCCTTGCCGTTGTGGAAGAATAGCGCCTGGACGATGTCCTCGCTGGGCACGGTGGCGTGATACTGCAGCAGCCACAGGTTGATGGACTGGTTCCTCGTCTGCCAGATCTCCACGCGCCCGCCGACGAAGCCAAGCAGCAGTTGCTCTCCGTTGGGACTCCACTGGAGCACACTGATCAGCGACTTGGAGGAGCACACCTTGTAGTATTCCCAGGGCGTCACAATGTCGCACACGTACACATGGCTGTTGCTGGCACCCACGGGCAAACCCGCTCCCGGCAAGGATCCATCGCCGGCATCTACTCCGTGGGCCGACGGAACTATGGCGCTCTGCAGGGCGCTGAACGCCACAATATTCCGAGCCGACACGGAGCAGAGGACCATTTTGTGCGGGAAAACACTGTCCTTGCTGAACTCTTTGCCCTCAACTTTGTACAAAATCGTCATTTTTGCAGCATAAACAAAACCCGTAGAAGACTTTTATTGTTTTGGACGCAGCGCCTGCCAACACTAATTCAACCCTTTTGGAGTTTTACAACACTCGTCAATCAGCAGGGCTTTTAAGATGGTTGTTTTCACACCAGGTTTTGTGAATTGGATTTTCGAGACTTAAGATCTTTCCTGGCCTACGAAAAAGTTGCGTTTTAAAATGGCTATAAAAAAAGAGTGATATTTAAAAAATAATGTTGTTTTCTATAGCTCTATTTGCTCTTATTTTGCTTGTAGTTGTACAGAGAAGTGCTTTCCGTTTGGAGCCATTTTCGCATATTTGAGCATAAGGAAACATTATTTTTTATAAGATAGTTTTCCAAGCAAATCCCTTAAGCAATTGCATCAAGTCTTCTTTCTCCTCTTCCAAATCAGCAAGAAACATTTATTTTTGAGTTCAACGAACCCAGATAGGTTATTCTTGTCACTCTCATATCTGTATAAAAATGCAAATAAGCTAAATGTGCCAATGGAATAAGGCACATTTAAAAGTCCACTAATATACCAAGGAAATCAGCATTTAACGTACAACATATTTGGATTGGACCATGTTCTGAACATGAATTGAATTCGATTTCCACATAAGCTTAAAGTAAGAAGGTTTGAGTTTTCGTTTTGAATTTATTCTTGTATCATGTGAAATGACCTAGAGAATACCCCTTAAATTTTCTTTTTTTAAAAACAATAATTTTGTTCAACCTAAGTTAAGTGTGAATATTGTATTTCCCGACTAAGTTTTTCCTAAGGCCGCAAAAATGTCGCGTAAAATCACTACCCAAACCCGGTCACTCTGCCTGGTTCCGCATTTGTTTACATCGGCTTATCTGGTTATAATTTCAGATTTAAATCAATGTTTGTTGTCATTTCAATGCCGCAGGTGGCTTGATCTGTGGACATAACAACAGGTGAGTAAAGTTCCCGTTCCCTAAACCCCAACTGCGCTCATCGATTGAGTTCGACAGCCTCAAAACAGAAAGCCCCTTAAACCGGCTTTTTACGCTTATCGAATCCGTGGGTTTGAAGCGATCTACTCAAAGTTTATTGAACTCTGAGGCAGCGTACATTAACTTAGGGCAATAAATACACACGCCTTACGAACTAACTTATTATGGTATCGAGTATCGCATCCGGAGCAGCTACACCAAGTTGGCGTAGCGTAGTCCCTTGACGAGACTTCCGCTGAAGCTGTCACCGTCCGTGAACAGGATTCCGTCCGCCTGGCAGGACTGCAGGCTGCACGGGTACTCCGCCCCGTAGGCACTGGTGTCCCAGCGGATCTGCAGCTCGTAGGTCAGCTCCGGATTCAGCACACATGCCTCCTCGCGACGCCAGCTCAGGTGGAGATCGCAGTTGTACTTGGTGCTTTGGCCTTGGATGACATGGCTCCACACGCGCGCAGTGGCCGGACCCTCATTCTCGGCGGGCACCTCACATAGGTCCAGGCGCAACGATTCCCGGTACTCCAGCTGCTGGACGTGGCCCAAACGGTTGGGGGTCAGCCGGCTGTTCAGCACCAGGCCCATCAGAGAGATGAACCTGGAACATTTGAGGCGCAAGCGGAACACCGGAGACTCGGCATCCACAGTAAATGGCCGGCAGGCCTTGTAGTAGCAGCGTTCCACGGAAACCACAGGAGCTGGCGCAGGAGATTCCAATTCATTGGCACCCGAAGCCACGTGCCAATCGCTCGACCCTCCACCCAGTCCGTGGACCACCAAATCCGCATCACTGGGACCCAGGCCAAGCTGCTCGCACTCCTGACGCGTCCACTCGTAAACGTACCAGATGAGCAGCTTGTGCGGCTCCTTGCAAGCGGCAATGATGGCCTTCACGCACTCCTTGGACACGTGCACGTAATGCTCCTTCAGATGGCTCTTATACTGTCCATTGTTGACACAGCAGCGCATGAAGAAGGTCATGCAGACCTCCAGCAGGCCGTCGAGGCCCATGCAAACACTCAACTCCAGAGCCGGCAAGATATTGTCGAAGCGCAGCTTGCGGGTGATGGCCATCAGCGTGTCTGTGATGAGCTCCTCCAGCAAGTACTTTTCCGCCGCATAGTACAGCTCGATGCAGGCCACCAGCTCCAGGCCGTTATAGTCCACGACGCCAGTGTAGATGTAGTTCACCAGCACCTTAAATATGGCTTCACTAATATCATCGATTTCAATTTCCGGCTCGGGATCGTTGTTCTGCAGTGGCCCAAAGAACATGGCCTCGAAAACGGGACTGGCAGTGCTCAGAATGAGTTTGTGGCACTTCACCTGCTCAGCACACACGTGGAACACACAATCCGTGTGTTTGCCCCCGTGGAGCAGCTGCCCGTAGCGCCTGCTCAGTACACCAGACATGCTGGTGGCTTCCTTGCGATCCACCGCCGAGATGCTCATCTGCGAAAGGGACAGAGAAAGGTTTTGAATATTTATGAGCCATTTGAGAACCAGTTTACAATTTGCGCGTGTGTCGTGGGGGTCATCAATCATTCAAGAGATAATGGAAACTATTTCGGCGATGGCGAATAGAAAGCGAGTCGAAAAGATTGAAAAGAATATGCGAACTCTCGTTCAAAAGAAAACAGCAACAAGTATTACCAAAATAGGTAAGCTGGTGCCAAATTAAATAGTTTATTTTATATATATACTTCTTCACAACATTTTGTAAATAAAGTGGTTTGCTTGATCAGACAATTTATTTTGAAAATTGACCAACGAATAATTATAGGATCTTTTGATAACTTTTAAAATAATTTTTATTTAAAAGTTTGTGTGTCTCATAATCTTCTAATCTTAAATGTCCGACAACAATATCTGCCTTGAAAATATTATCTGTAAAGTATGGGGCCTTTATTCGCGAATAACAAACGTGACGTAATTCGAATTGAATAATATCAATTGCCCTGCATGCATTTGATTTCCCAAGTCATGGCCAAGATCGCGGTGTCGAGTGGATGCAAACATTTGTGTATTTATGTATGTATGAAGCTATATATTTAGACAATCCCACTCATGCCAGACTTTTGTTTATCAATAAACCGAAATAATACTACGACGTGACTGTTAGCAAGCGAGTTAGTTATTCATCTATTGCCGGCTCGAGTTCGCTTTTTGCGTTTTGTTTTGGGGGGTAATATAAAACCGGTTTAAACTGTTTTTACAGATTTTAGTTGGACAAGTGTGGTTTAGGCTAAGACGACATACATATATGGTGTGCTTTACAAAATTAGTGCAAAGCGGCTGTCAGCCTTATCAAGTCGATAATTTATGAGTAGCTAAAACGAAGTTTACTATGTAAATAATTGACAATAACTCCTAACTGGCCAACCATGTTACCCATATTGATATCCAACTAATAAGCTCTATCTACCAGAAACAGGGTACCCCTTAAATGATTTGTAAACAGCGGGCTCTGCTCAGAAGTTGATCGAGTGCTAATCTCCGATTCCCTGCTTTCAATAATCCCGAACTGATCTCATGCAAATATTTATCCCCTTCGAAAACTCAATCAATTATCTGGGGATCTGCTGCGCACATTGTTGTTTACCCGACTCGAATCGTGCGATTCAGTTGCGTAAAATGTACCTTACCAAGGTGGGCAAGGGTTCACACACACGCGACCTTAAGGCTAATTTATGACTTTTTAGAACATTGGAAATGTATACATTTCCAAGAGGAAACACACCTTTTGGCACTGTGACAAATTCTTTTTCGAATAAGCACACGAACGGTTCGGTTCGTAACAAAAGCGATCTACTATGTATATTATGGTATTAGATGATTTGCGGTTTACAAAAACTAAGTTCGAAAATTAAAAGTGAATTTCACGGGTCCCTTTGGCGAGGCTAATTGAGATGATCGTCGCGTCGCGTCGCTTTGCCGCCTGAACTTGACCGATATCGCGTCTTTGCGAGCCACACGACTCGACACAGAGGCACAGCTGTCCCGAGAGATCGGAGAACTTGAGCGAAAGCGAGAACCTGAATAGCGACAACCGTCTAGCGCAACGCGCCACCTTCAACTGATCTTACTTGGTAAGGCAGAACGTTCTCCCAGCGGTTTGGGTTTGGGTTTCGGTCTCTGGCTTCTCTGCCTTCAGTTCACTCTCGCAATATGCGAAGCGATCTTTGGGCCTCTGTTGGGGCGATTTCTCTGGGGATTTGGTAGCTCATTTCCTGCAGTTTTATTTTATCCTGCAGATAGCCCAAATGTGGTGTTGTTGGCCAATGGGTTTGGCCAGTTTTAGGCGTCGTCCTCACCCATCTGCCATAGTTCTAAAGAATTCACTGGGCGATCAGGAAATGGAAAAAGCTCTTTTTTAGAGCCCAACATTTCCAGTTCACTCGGAATACCGGAGCACTAACTTTATCTTCAGAACTTTATCACCAGAACTCCAGAACTTATTCTAATCACAATTGATTTAAGAGTACAAGGCAAAGGCAAGAGTATTGGAGGCTTTGGAGGATACCAGCGGTATCTTTATAATGGCTGCTCTCCCACCTTCCCAGAGATTACAAATTAAGCGTCTGTCCGTCTTTTTTTGCTGCCAGCGATTGATGGCCAACCTTGAACCCATTCAATTGATTCTTCTTCAGTTCAGCTGGGGAAGCCAAGCACACCAAAGTTATTTCTGTAGGCTCCAGTCGATTTCATGCTCTTCTTACTACGTGGGGTATATTCGCTTATCTCGACAAGAAAATTCAAAATGATTGAGGGTAGTAGTGTTAAGGTAAGCCCATGTGTGTTAATTTAGCGTCGGGGATTTGGGGTCAATGCAATTTTGAACACTGGGCCTTTTTATTTTCTCGCTATTTAAATGATTTGAATTTTTGTCCCCCTTTTTTGTTTGGGAAAATCAAAGGTTGATTTACTTTTCAGCGATATTCTCAAAATCTATGGGTTTAATTTTAAGTAAAATTTCTGACAAGAAGCTTGAATTAACGCTTAATAGCCTGGTTAAGAGTGCATATTGGTCTAACCTCGGTGAGGGGATCAGCTAGCAAAATAGTAAAGAACAGATTTTTTAAATCCAGGCATAATTATGTTCGAATATCGCTAGATGTTTCCTTTCTTAAAATTGAAATTGAATTGAAATTCACAATGGGAATAATGTGGTGTTGGGAAAGGTACTAGTTTTTTGGAACAAAGATGTCCATCATCAAAAAAGAGCCGACAACAAAAACAATCTTGATGTAACAATCGAAATAATGGAAGCGAAATCTATATGTGTCAAATTATATTACCTAATTTTAGAACAAGGTGAAGCCATGTTACATTGATTTGTGTGTCCTAAGCACGTTTTAAAAACAAAGAAAATAACAATTTAATAAAGAAAAGAAACTATTATATATCCTTATTCCTCCAATCAACCAATAATAAAGCTCTATACAAATTTATAAATTACAAACCTTTAAATATGGTTGAAATATGTTTCCCTATATTTATAGAAGTATTAAAACTATATACAACACAGTATGAACTATTTAAAGAACCCTGGAAAAATATATAAGTTGAAAGAGTATAAATGCGTCGTTTGGGGGTATTTCGCACTTACTTCTTTGGCTCGGAGCTCGAGTCTGGCTTTGGCATGTGGCTGCCAAACAGGTAATGAGGCACTGGACTGGAGGCTGGGCCCTCACGCACATTTCCCTCAGATACACACACGTGTGTCTGCCTTTGTTGTTGTTTGCCAAGCCCTTCTTTGCCAAACCCTTTTAACATCTCCCGTCTCTCTGCCTTTGCAGCCCCCTGTGATGCACCTGTCGCCTGGGCAACTGAAAGTGGTGCTTATTCTGGCCCTGCTGCAGGAGCTGCAGGTGAAGCCTCAGAGGAATGTATTCCAGGAGCTCCTTGAGAAGGATCTGCGAGTGTGTCCTGCCTGTTTCCCTGACCAGCGTGAGCACTGTGAAGATTTCTTCCGTCGAATTTCAGAGCCCTCGGATTGGAGCCGACTGACGAAAGCCGTCTCTCTGCTGTTTGATAGACGAATGGTTTACTTCGTGGAGCTCAAAGAGGAAGAACAGGTAACCCAACTGGTGGCGAAACGCAAGCACATTGATCAATGGAAAGTCAAGAGTGAAGACCTGGAAAATGAATTCCTTGAGCAAAAGGAGCGACTTGGTGGTTTCCATCTTTGCCGAACTTTTGCAAGGAAACCACGTTTTGTTAGCTACTTGGAGCAGCGTGGATATGCCTCCACCAGTGTCTGGTTCTACATGATGCACTACGTCAGTCAGCTGCTCATGCAGGAATTGTACTCACTGGATTTCCCTGTGCCCCGCACTTTTGCCTCCTGCGGTCTAACCCATTTCCAGTCCTATGCAGGACGTAGTTTAACACATTATGTGGAAGCCAAAGAGGATCTGCGCCTGGAGCTGGCCAGTCAGTTGCTCCAACTAGCCCTTAAGCTCACCTTTGGCTTCTCAGACTTTCGCATCTACTTAACCGACTTCACGGCCGATAATTTGGCCTATGACGAAGCCAGCAAAAAGGTGATTCTCATTGATCTGGACTCCTTGGTACTGGTGGATGCCCAATCCACCTCGGGACAGGTACAGAAATACGAACCCTTGCCTGACGAGGGGTTCACCTTCGACGTTTCGGCATTCTGTTCTGGCCAGCAGTTGGATGCGAATATCTACCAGGCGTGCCTTCTGGTGCGGGATGTCTTGCTGAAGAATGTGGACAACAAGAGACTGCAGCTGCTTTTGGAGCAATGTGTTTCGTGCCAAGATGACCTCTGTGATATGCGCTTTCAGAAAGCCTACGACTTGATCAAACTGCTGGACAGCTAGAATTAGAGCCAAGGTTTGGAGATCCACTGGTAGTTAATCGTTTATAATCATAAAACACATCGAATACACTCAATTTACTGTCTAAATGAACGTCGGCCGAACTTCTTTGAAGGATTTTGGGGGAGAGGGTAGCAGCAGGGTAGTCTGCTATCCGGATAACTTAGGACTAGGACGGGCGTCGGTCCGGAGCTTAGATAATATCACGTGGCACACTCAGGAAGTGTATGGAATTGGACACATGGTGTGTGATGTCCGTCAGTGTCTCCTTGTGTACGCCCCCGAAAAGGATGAGTTCACCGTTGCCGGCAATGAGGCTGGAGAGGATTAGCCGATCCGGAGCGCCCTTGAGCACGCCGAAGTTTTTGTATTCCACCCAATCGAGGGCTGGCTCGCTGCTCTCCAAAATGTTGGAGATGTCGCACACGAACAGTGACTGGACATTGCAGCGCAATCGTTTCGGTGAAGGGGCACGCAGCGGTTGTGGTTCCACTTGCGCGGCAGCCGGTGCACTGCGTCGCGAGTTCCGGATGGCGTTCATCTTCTCCTCCATGCGTCGGATGCGCTCGTTGTGATCCCGCGACGCACTCCGCGACCGAGTGGGCACATTAAAGGCGGCCATACGAAAGGGATCCTGATCGAAAATAGTGATAATTAAGATGCTTTCTATCAGTATACTTTATCCCCTTACCTCGTACAGCTCGTCGAAGCGTTTGGGAAGCCTGGGTTCATTATCACGACAACGTAGAGCCAGATTTCTTTGCAGACGCTGAGCGGCATCCACATCGCCATCGGCGGGAGATGGAGGAGCATTTGGTCGAACTGGCGGAGATGGGGGAGAAGCAGCAGGAGGTGGGGCTGGCGGTGCGTGCAGGTCGCTCAATCTTCCCGAGCGTGGCTGGTAATTGTTGTTATTGTTGTTAACATTGCTGTTGTGCAGGAATTGCTGGGCCTGCTGCATATGCTGGTTGAGAATTGCTCGCCGGTTGGCCAAATACTGCTCCTGAGGTCCTAGTGCCGCAGCCGCCCCTCCCACTCCCACTCCGGGACGGATGTTCCCTCCGCGATTCTGGCCAGGCCCTCCCATTCCACCGCCCAGACGACGATCCGGCACCGGTATCCGCAGTCCCCTTGGAGGTAGATTTTGAAGAGGATTCGGCGGCGGCGGTCCACGACCGCCCACGACAGGGACTCTGCTCTGCTTCATCAACTGGAAGTCCTGCGGCATGTTGGGCGAGGGTCCCACCACCACCAGGTAGTTGTTGACCTTGCAGCCGGGATTGCACCACATGTGGACGGCTCCGAATCGCTTGTTGCGCACATTGAGTGACTTCCAGGACCACACATCCCTGGTCATGTCCAGCAGCCAGGCATCGGTGTACACCCGATTGGCGCCGCCGCATCCTCCCACCACAAGCAGGTGGTTCTTGCCCAGCTCCACCTGGATTTGTCCGTACCGCGGACTGGGTCGCGTGTTGCCCACGAAAAGCGGCTGCCACCAGCGCTGCTCCGGCAGGTCAAGCACCCACGTATCGTTCGAGTTCACGTTGACATCGTCCTTTATTTGGTAGCCGCCAAAGATGACCATGCGATCGCCGTGCACGGTGGCCGAGTGTCCAGCCATGGGCGGTGGGCAGGACAGTGAGTTGCGCAACAGCCAGCGGTTCTTGGCCAGATCATAGTAGTGCAGCTCGTCGAACAGACACCACGGCTGGTATGGCGGATGCAGCGAAGGATAGCGCCAGCCGCCAAAGAGCACCAGCTGATCCCGCCACGCAACCATGGAGGCGCTACCCTTGGGCGACGGATACGTACCGGTGGCCACCGGCCGCGCCCATCGCATGTGCGTCAAATCGAAGCGCCAGAGATCGTTGAAGGTCGTGTCAGAGGAGGACCCGCCGCCAAACACGTACATCGAGTTGTCATGCCGCACGGCCGAATGGGCAAAGCGTCCGGCGATAAAGGACAGGGGTGCTCCTGCCACGCCATTGGCGTTCTGCTGGGAAAACACCTCCCAGCGGAGCTGGAAGTCGGTGAGTCCCTTTTTAAGGTTCAACTGGGAGCGGCGCACGAGATCTGGGGAGGGCAATAAGTATGAATAGAGGGAACAATGGCCTTCAATGCTAGTTACCCACTCTTTACAATGGCGTGCCAGCGCTTGCACACCAGACTGCAGTGCTCCAAGTCCCCGTAGGGAGGCAGGTAGGTAAAGATGAACTCCAGTATCTCATCGGGCAGGACATTCAGGTTCACTGGGGCCAAGGTCGCCTCACAGTTGTCGTTCTCGCCATCGACCTTGTGGCTGCACGCGTCCATACTCTGCGATGTCCTTGCTGCCTTCCTTCCTTCCTTCCCTCCTTCCTTTCAGGCGTTCGTGGTGCCCTTCACCTTCAGATGCTGCACCACAGAAGCAGCAAATGGCAGCGAAAGATCTTATGTCGCTTGGAATGGCAATGGGACTCTGCTCTGGCTAATCTCCAGATGATTTCGGGTTTTTTTGAGGCAGCTAAAATAAATTATAAACAGTAGCCAGCGAACGGTGTGACCGTGCTTGGAGTCACGAACAATACCACGAGGCACCGAAAAATATACCGCACTTCTAAGAACCACACTAGGAATATACCGTAACTATTGTTTTGGTATTCTCCTCACGACTGATCTGTCGAAACTTTTCCTTTCGGTCAGCTGTTCTATTACATTTTGGATATTCCCCAAACATCTGAATCATTTTGGGTATTGCTGATGATAATGTTTTTCTGTAGATTAAAACATGGTGCAGGATGGAGGACAGTTTGGTCCAGTCTTTGCCGTTTAGAAACTCTGCCAAATAGTTAAAATTGGACATATTCCGATAAAGTGATCGACATTTTCAATTTCGCGAAGAATACAAAAGCTGCATTCGTTGTTTGAAAAGTTCCAATGGGGTCTATAGCGGCAATATATCACAACTAGCTCGGCAGATATGGGTGTGGAAAGTATAATGACAAGATAGTGGAATCGAGCCATTAGCTATGACAACAAAAAATGCCCTTCTCTAATACCCGCGTTTCGTTGTGAATGGCAAACAGCTTGTTCGAATTTCACATGTAGCTTTCAATTTGTTTATTTGCATTTTGCGGCCGAAATGAGCGCAACAAGTGACAAAAGGGTTGTAATAAACAAACGTTTAAAATGTCTGCCCCGAGAGGCGCTGGAAAAACTGAGCCAAACGGAGCTTATTGACAAGGTTGTCCAACTGGAGGCCTACAACTTTCAGTTGCGGAATCTGCTACAGAAAAAGTTAACTGAACAGGACAAAAACGATGAGGAATATTCTGTATTATTTGAAAAAGATGCGGAAGAGAGAATCTCTAAGGAGACAAAGATATCCAGCAAGATGCAGAAACAACGAAAGTTCGATTGGAGCAGGTAAGTGGTTGTTCATTTGGTAGATTTATAAAGCTTCATGGATTCCCTTTCAGTGTCCACAGGCGACATGTTTTGCTGAAGATTACCTACTTTGGTTGGGATTATCAGGGGTTTGCCTGCCAGGAGGACTCCAATGATACCATCGGTATATACCTCACCTAGCTGCTAGTAAATTTGTATTAAATTGTTCCTCCTTCCTATAGAATCCAACTTGTTCCGTGCTCTCAGTCGCACTTGCCTCATCGAATCCCGTGCCAGCTCCAATTATCACCGCTGTGGACGCACCGACAAGGAGGTGAGTGCCTTCTGCCAGGTGATCTCCATCGATCTGCGCAGCAAGCACTCACCCAAAACTCAACTGAATCCCGATGCTCTGTTATCCGAGATCGACTATTGTGGACTCTTGAATCGAGTGCTGCCCAAGAACATTCAGTGTGTGGCCTGGATGCCACTCCGTAGTCCTGTTTACAGCGCTCGTTTTGACTGCATTTCGCGTAGCTATCGTTACTATTTCCCCAAGGGCGATCTAGACATTTCTGCCATGCAGGAAGCCTGCAATCTCCTAGTGCGCCACGCGGACTTTAGGAATTTCTGCAAAATGGATGTGCACAACGGAGTGACCAACTATATGAGAAATTTGCAATCAGCAAGGGTGCAAGCTTGTGAGGAGAGGCTACCAAATACAGGTAAGTACTGGTATTAAAGTCACATCTAACCTCTATGAATCCGCACTTATTCTATTCATATTTCTCAAAGGCTACGACATGTACTACTTGGAGATCCAAGCCAATGCTTTCCTCTGGCACCAGATTCGTTGCATCATGGCAGTGCTCTTACTTGTTGGTCAGGGGAAGGAGAAACCAAGCGTTATAAGCGACCTGCTTGATGTGGACTGCAATCCCTGCAAGCCTCAGTACACACCAGCCATTGGTCTGCCCTTGAACCTTTTCCGTTGTGATTTCCGAGACAAGACCACCAGAAGTGTAAGCCATCCTGCTGGCGCGGATGCAAATGAAGAGGCCATGGATACAGCCCCGGAGGAAACCGAAGGCTCGAATGCTTCTGATCACCAAGAAGAACGCGATCTTACAAACTGGATTTACAGTGAGGAAAATTTACAAAAGCTTATTGAAAACACTCAATGCGAGTGGACGCAGTTTAGTGTGAAAAGCACCATGATAAAAAATGTGCTTGAGCAACTGGAAAGCTTACTAGAGGAGAATTTTAAGCCCAAAGAGAAGGTGCTGGCCCAAGTGATCCTGCTGCAGGATTCAGTCAAACCGCGTCAATATCAGCCTCTCTTGGAACGCAAACGTTGTGGTAGATATTTCCAATACATAGTATAAACAAGGCTTTATAATTAACTTTTTTTTTATTAACAGAGAGCTTGGAGAATCGGATAGAACATTTTGTAAAGAAACAACGACTTATTGTCAAGAATGAAACGACAACGGGGGATTAGCTGTAATAAACTTTCAAGAAAACAAATCTTATATTCAAGTGTATTATTGCTCTTCAGGTAAATATATTTCACTTGTATGTATTTAGAACTTGTACAACGTTTCGAACCTTAGTCTAGTCTAGAATGAGTAAATAATTTAAAATTGTAACTCCATACAACTGCTTACATACTATTTGGGATTCTAGATGCTACATTTATAGAGTCTGTATATAAGTATAGTTCTTTCAAGGGGCTTTGTACGATTACGAAAAAAGACTTCACTTAATTAATGAAGCTAACAATTAAGGGGATTAAACAATGCAGTTTATCAGGTATTATCATCGGGATAAGTCAAATTAGGTATTAACTAGCAACCCATTGATTTTGCCTTCTGCAATCTGTAAAACGGAAAATGAAACGTTAGAATCGTATTTAAGAGATTAAGATTAGCTATGCTGTACTTACTTTCTTCTCAAGATCTTTAGCACAAGGGTGCCTTCTCTAACATTCTTAAAGAGTCCTATGGTTTCAGCATGGCTCATTCCCTGCACAGAGTTGCCATTGATCTCCACTATCTCATCGCCTGTTGGGGATTAATTTTAGTTTAAATTTTGTAATTTTGTTTGCTCATTAAAGATTTACCCGCTTGCAGTGTGCCATCATCGGCAGCCTGACCCGAGGGAAACACGGTCTTCACAAAGATTCCCATATTGCCCTTGGGCGAATCGCGACCTCCCACAATGCTGAAACCCAAAGATTTCAGTCCAGGTCCCTTGAAGAAGGTAATAGTCTTTGGGGTGCAACGACCACTTCCTGGAATTTTAAAGAGTGTTTAGTTTTGAAAGGGAATACAAACCCATGTGTCATGTTTTGTTTTAACTTATCAGTTTTGTATTAGTCACTTTCAGTAATTTTAGTTGAAAGGGAATAGCTTTTCATTATCACTTCTTTCCAATTAACAGTCTCAAATATTTAAGGTAATTGCTAATCAGTCTTTTGGAGTACTTAGTGGTTTATTGGGTTACTGATTCTCACCCTCGCTCATGGACGCGCGTATGACCTCCGCCATTTCCTCGTCGCGTATGGTTAGCTTGGCCACCGGCAGCGATGGCCTGTGATGCATTAGGGCGGCGGCAGGCGGTGCCAGCGATGAGCCTGCTCCGGCCGATGTGGATGCCGATGCTGATGCTGGTGAGGATGAGGATGAGGCGTTAACATAGGGATTAGGCGAGAACAATGAGACGCTCTTTGGCGAGTGCTTGATGTACAGTGATTGGTGTGTCTGTTGCTGGTGTTGCTGGTTTTGCTGCCGCTGGTTAGTGAGATCAGTGGTGTTGGTGGTGGTGTCTGTGTCTGTGGCTTTGGCTGTGGAGGATGGGGAGTTAGCCCCGTCCCCGACGGTTAGACTGTTAGGCGGGGCCTGCATGAACAGACTGAGGCGCGACGAGCTCAGCCGCGAGTGGGCAAACCGGAGCGAGCGGTAGTGCGAGTTGGCCAGGTTAATGGAGTTCCTGGCGTAGTGGGTGCGCTGGCCAAACTGCTGGGGACTGGGGGCCGCGGACAGGGCGGCTCCCTCGGAGCAGCGCTTCCGGGCCAGCAGCTGCCACTTCTCGTCGTCCGCCAGCGAGGAGGCCACGCACACGCTCGCCGCCCGGCTTGCATACACCGGCGTATAGGAGTCGGTGTCTTCGTTAGCGGGGTCGTTCTCGCTGTCCAGCAACCGGTGGTTAGGGGAGGAGGAGCAGCTGCTGCTGCTGCTGCTGCTGGCAAACAGCGGGGTCGGTGTTAGAGCCAAGCTGCGCTGACCTGAGGAGCTGCGGGCCCGCCTCCGGAGCAGCTCGTGCTCCGGCCCGCCCACTTCCAGCGAGTGACGCGGCGTGGAGCTCCGGCGATGCTGCATCAGCGGCATCGGAGTGGGCAGCGTGCTGACACTGGCCAGCGATCGCGCATCGCACTGATCCTCGCCCTGGCCATCCGGTTCCTGGTCCTGGTCGTGATCCTGTTCCAGGTTCTGGCCCTGGATCCTCTCCTGCTGCAGCTGTAGACTCTGCATGCTGGTCAGACTGTCCGTGCTCTGGGTGCGCTGCACGTAGCTCAGTCTGTGGCGCTGCGTGCTCATCCCATCGATCCGGATTTTGGTGTAGAAATCAGTGACGGTGGTCACCTCATCGTGGGCGATCACCAGGTCGATGCAGTTGTCCACGAAGCTGCTCAGCAGGCGCTGGACCTCCGCAAAGGACTGGATGCCGCGCAGGTGCTTTCCATTCACGTTGACGATCTCATCGCCCAGACGAAGGCGGCCGTCCCTAAAAAAAATGGTGTAAAATATGTAAGTATAAAATAAATAAATAAAACATGATACCAAATTGTAAGTTTGTCAAAAGTGCATCCTTCTTTGTACAAAAAAAATCGTAGCTAGTTATATACTTAATTATGTTTTTAACGCGGTTTGACAAAAAATAGCTACATTAAAAGATATTATTTAAGATATCTTTAAGAGTGTGTGATCCTATTAATTAGGACACTTAAAATTAAATTGCTTAGATGCCATTGCTTATATTTGCATTGCAATTTCCATATCTTAATTAAAACAAAAGTTATGAATATTTGAATAGATGTTCACCTCTTTTTACAATACTTTCGTGTGGTGAACAGGCTTAAGAAAATATAAAGAAAAATGACTAAATTTTAATATTATACATGCGTGTAGTGGCGGCTCTTTTCTATTTATTTATTATTTATTTAAGATACTAAACACTAGTGTAAGTCAAATTTTGTAATTTATAGATTATATTCTTTCTGAATATTTTAATAGTAACTTTTGAGATCACTTATGAGAGTGTCTAAAAGTATGCAGTAAAAAACAAAACGTGGTTATTCGGAACGAATTCATCAGAGTTTCAGACTAAAATATATCGCTGCATACTTTTAGATTTTTGGTTATTTAATTAAAAAAAAAAAATGAAAAAAAATTAATTCCTCATTCTCTTTCTACTCACTTCTGTGCCATGCCATAGGGTTCCAGTTCCACGATGAGATACCGATACTGCTGCTCATTGCTGTTGGTCATCACCGTCTTGGGCGACAGGACAATGCCGATGTAGTCCTCCTGGCACTTGCGCTCCAGCTTCAGTTGCCTGAACCTCCGCCTTATGGTCTCCGTCTCGTAGTCGTAGTTGTAGCCACCCAGCGAGACGGGGGCACTGCAGATGCTGCTGTTCCTTGTCGACGGAGTCGTCGCACCCATTCCCATTCCCATTCCCAGTCCTAAGCCCAGACCCATGCCCATGCCCATGCCCATGCCCACGCCCTCTGACGAGCTGAGGGAGATGAGCGAGTTGCGCTTGAGCGTGCCCGAGGCAATAGATTCGGTATCTCCGCCGGAGATGCTCAGATTATTGCCCAGCCGGGCACCCGTCGCACCCCCATCGCTGTCGTAGCCGGACTCGTTCGAACTCAGGCAACTGCTTAATCTTTGGTAAAGTGGTTCCCAGTCCTTGGAGGTGATGCTGTCGTTGCGCGACACGTTGCCCAGCATCGCCTGTTCGGGGGAGCGTCGCTGTGGCAGGGGCGACGAGGCCTGCTCCTGCTGCAGGAGATCCCTCTGATCCCTCTGATGCTGCTGGTTCTGCTGATGCTGCTCCCGCTGCCGTTGTACTTGCTGCTTGAGGTGGTGGCCCGGTCCGTTGCCGTGGTTCTCCTCCGGCAGGACGGAGAGGCGTGACCGCAGGAAGGCGTATGGAAAGGCTCCACGTCGCGAGGGATCGTGTTGGCCACTGGCAACGGCTCCTGCTCCAACTCCCGCACTTGCTCCTGCTGCTGCACCGCCAGCTGCTGATCCACTGGGAGGAGATGCCAGGCTGCCGGCAGCACTGTCAGCACCGCTTGTGCTGGAAGTCAGGCAACTGCTCACCTTGGCTATGTCGTCGCAGCTGCTGGACTTCAGGCTGGCAATCCGCGGCAGGCGCTGCTCCCGCTGTTCCCTGTGGAGATTGAGGCCCTCGGTGGGATCGTCGCACTTGACGTAGGAGCAGCTGGACAGCTGGCTGGTGGAGCTGCTCCTGTACAGCGTGGTGGCCGCCGGCGTGGCCTGCTGTGACGCCTCCGAGGCCTTCAGCAGGTTGTGGGAGCGGTGGTTTAGCATGCCGGTGGACCCGATCCGGTGAAAGAAGTTCTTCAACGCCTTCTGTGGGCGGGCGGCCGCCTGGAACTGATGCGTGGGCGTGGACTGGGCACTCTGGCTCACCTCCTGGGCCAACTGCTGCTGTTGCTGCTGCTGCTGCTGCTGCTGACGCTGCTTGACGGTCTCGATGGGCCCCGACTTGCACTTCTTGAGGGTGCTGGTCGTGGAGCTGGAGCTGGAGCTGTTCTGCTGGCCACCAGTGGAGGAGGTCGAGGGCTTCGCCGAACTGGGTCCGCTGCACCCACCGGATCCACTCTTGTGATGCGTTGGCGAGTGGAACAGACTCCGCAGATCCGAGTGCGATTTGTGGGCGGCGGCGGGCGAGTCGCTGCGCTTCAGCAGATCCAGTTTGCGACTCATGCGCTTGCCCCAGGTGAAAACTGCGAGGGGAGAAGGGAAAAGAGCAGAGGAGCAGAGGATTTGCAATCAGAAAGCGATTTCTAACTTAATTATAACACTTCAATAAATCTCAACGCCTCGCCACAAGTTGCCACAAGTCGCCGCAGTTGACCTGACAGATGAGAAATGTCCATGGACAGGGCTCCACATGGACTTGATCTTGGACATGGCCCATGACAAACCAGCAATCCAGCAATCCAGCACTTCAGCACTCCAGCTGCATTGTGATCAGCCACGGCCTGCCACGTGTTTGTGAAAAGGCATCCGATTTCAAGGCATTTGCGGTTGGATCTCCCCCCACAAAAAGTCGCAAAAAAAAAGGGGTTCGGCCCTAAAGATCTTTCGAACTTAAGTGACGGTGAAGCCTCTTTACAAGAAATGGTGCTTGGGCAGAGTTGAGATAGTCATATTTAATAAGTAAGACTCAAATATTTAGTGCCTCTCTCTGCGATTCTCAAAGTTTTTACTATGACAGTAGATTTCAAATTCAAATGGTTCCTATTAAATTCGAATCTCCAATTCCATTATAAATTTGATGGCTATAGTTTAATCCAAAAGCGCTAAAAATAAACCATAAGAGAAATATTCTATAGATGCGCAGATGAGCATCTCTTGGTCATCGAACGATCGTGATTCTGCACGGCTATTGAGCAGTAAACACACCTCAATTACTAATAGAGCATAACCAATCATTAAATGGACTCGTATTGCCCATCGCCCAATGCATATCTAATAACATCGTAAAATATTTTAACGTTCGGGCCTTAACAGCAATTGCAAACACTTAAAAATGCAAACAGAATGGGCGCTAGAACGCTCCTCTTCGAATCTGATTAATAAACAAATTTATGCGCTTGTTCCATATTTATCGCCCGAAGATGAGGTGGTGGGCCAGCGGGACGAGGACGGCGACTGCGACGGGAACGGGGCATTTACGAACAATTAGCATAAAACATGAACAGCAAAAGATTCGAGGGATCAAGAAGGCTTCGCATTGCCATTGACTTCAAAGCGCATTATACGGCTCCCCAATAAAATTTCCAAAACTATTTCCATCAAAACGGAATGGTCGAGTGGGTGGGTGGGGAGCTGTTACCCAAAACCGTGACCAGTGATGCCAGCTAGTGACTCAGGTCACTGATTAGCCCACTTCATAGACGCAGGATTGCGTTCACTGCGAGGATTCAATACACGTTATTTGAAAAGCATCTGGACGACAAAAACTAAGCATTTTTATGTAAAGTTAAAACCATTTTAAATCTTAAAAAAAAATTCCTTTCAAGATGCTGTCAAAGTTGAAATCACTGATACAATTTTTGCATAGCATTACAAGCACAACTCTAGGCCCTAAAACTTTGGGCTAAAAGCAATCATGGCGACCTATAATGTATGATCTGATATGTATTGTATTTTAAATTGATAAAATGCTTTAAAAACTATAATCTTAAAAACTATAATCTTGTTTTGAAGTGAAATTATATCCTGATAAAAAGCCTTTCATCTTTGCTAAGCCAGTATTTATTTTTTCGACTTGTCATACGTTATAACCAACTAGATAAAATAAATCATAAACCTCTACTGTGTGAATAAAATAAAAATAGCAGGAAGATAAAGTCAAATTTCATTGTGGCGAAATCCCTCTCAGATGATTTTTTTCATTGCCATTGAGTCACTGCCTCCAACCAGTGGTCACTGGGTCTGCTGTGAGACATCTCTGGCATTCTCCAGCTTCTTTCGCTGACTCGTGCCAAAGTTGTTTAATAGCCGCAGCCCAGCCGCGGGCTTTGGTCCGTTCAAATTGCCCTGGCTTCGGCCATGTGTGGGCGCAGTGGCTTGGAAGCCGGGAAGCGGACGCAGATGAGGATGAGGATGATGGTGATGGTGATGATGATGATCAGGAGGCGCTGGGAGGGTGAGGGGTGGTCCGATCCGGAGCCAATGCAGGTTGACAGCCGCTCCAAACGGCACAACTCCACCCAAGGCCTGACCGAGTTCGCCTTTGATTAAAGTTTTCACCATTGCAATCACACAACCGAAGGAAATGGGGGGCAGGATGAGAGGGGATGGGATAAGATGGGATGGGATGGGATTGGATGGGAGGAGCGGCAGCAGAGTGTTAAACAATAATAGGAAACGGCGCGCGGGCATCAATTATATGACAACCTCAGCCACACTCCAAAAGACTCTGCCGGTTTCCCTCCCCATCTCCATCTCCATCTGCAGTCACCGCCGGCCACATGCCACAAATTCTACACCCACTTAACTTTCAAGACGGTGTCAAATGCCCGCCAGCCAAGAGGCCCGTTTCCACCTCCCCTCCCCAGTTTTCCATTCCCCCCTCAAAAAGTCGCTAGGCGGAGATGGCTTTGTTGCAATTTTGCCGGCTGACATGCAAGCGATGTTGAGGCAAAAGCATTTGAGACCCAGAGAGCTGGAACCAAATCTTAGAACTGAACATCTGAAGTGGTCCAGAGGAGGGGGAAAAGGGGTTGGTGAAGGATGAAGTGGAGTTTTCCAGAGTTGCCAGAGGATAGTCCCAGAAATCTAAGCTTACTTGCAAAACATTTTCTTAGTAACTGACTAAATATTTCCAAGATATATATAAAATAAAAGAGCTATCTGAAAAAATTCATTATTTATATGGTTTAACCTTTTTTAAATGAGTTTTTAAGTTAACAAATTACAAATACATTTTTTGTTAAAATTAATTGAACTCAAATATAATGTGCTACTTAGAATGCATTTTCTTAAAGAAACAAGGGTTTATTTAAACAAAAATAAATCATTTAAAGAGTCATGAGCATGCAAAAAATACCATTATTCCAATCTCAATTGATATGCATCAGAAAATCCCGCACAAAAACATATAAAAGTGCCCCAAAAAAGTTCAATAACCAAAAGCCATGGGAAAGGCGGAATACTTGAGTACTTTACTTTATGCAAATGTGCACGCAAAAGCCGCGACTTTGTGCCACTTTCAGATCAAATGGAATCGACATCGACATCGACATCATCATCTGAATCAGAATCAGAATCAGAATCGAAATCAGTTTGGGAATCGGGCAGAAACCAAGTGCAGATGGCATGCAGTAATATCTCACGTACGAGTGCCAATGCGAACTGGGGAGAATTCCTCGACTTGGCAGACTTGGTTTTCCATAACGGAATGGAGTCGGCGGGCAGTGAGAGATCGATAATCGGTTTTGAAACCAAGTCGACGGGAACATGTAATAAGCGATAATCCACAATAAATGCGCATGCGTGCAGCGCCAGCAAAAACAGCATCAAATGGGAAGGAGCTAAAGCTGTAGCTGAAGCTAAAACCATCCTCGAACATCAACTGGATCGCGAAAATTATAGCATTTATGCTGATAGAGGGGCGCAAAGTCTTTATTGATTTCTCATCATATTTTTTTCGAAGCTTTTTCCTTGGCTTTCGATGAAAGCAATTTACAATTGCGAAAATATAAATGTTTATTTAGCTATATCTGGTCTTTATAAACATTAATTGACCTTGAGGCGGCGGCACACTTGGCAAAAAATTTTAATTAAAGCCAATTAAGTCCGGCATTAGAGGCGGCAAAAGCTCAACGAACTTAGAATGCGACTTTAACATGCAATGGCGATGGCGATGGCGATGGCTTTAAAGTGGCTTTCGAGTGGCTTTGAAGTGGCTTTGGAGTGGCTACAGCTTCTGCTTTAGCTACAGCCCCAAGATGAATGAATCTTGCGGAGCAACAGCTGCAGATTCGAGCGGCACCTGATAAAACCTGCGCCATATCTTCTGGCCCGACTTGCAGCTGTTTGGCCGCTTTTGTCAGCCGGCATCTTAGAATGCAATCATCAAACGTTTTGCGGTTGCCGATGAGGGGTAGAAAACATTATTTGGATTGCCGTTTTGCTATAACTCGGCCTATAATGACGCTCTGCGGTCGTCAGAACAGCCGTGGAAAAGTGAAATCGGAAAATGTTTGCACATAGTATAGATAGATGGTTCTTGCTTTCTTTCGTTGCTCACATTTTTGCCATATTTGATTGGCTTTTCTATTTTGATTTCCCAATCACTTCATCAGCCACTTCCTGCCCTCATTTCTTCGCTTACCTAACTAGCTGGCTCCAATACCCATACCATTTCTTTTTCACAACTCCACCCATCTGAACAACGCTAGACCTCAATCACATATCATATCACATAACCGGCAAAAATAAGTAAAATACTCTTTGTGCGAATCATTGAAACTAAACTGAACTCAACTGAACTGAACTGCACTGAATAGCATATAATGCCCGGCTTTGTCACACTTGGTCGGCTGTTGACTGGGAGCTATAATACACTGAGAATAACACATGTTTAAAATGTAATGCTCTAATAATGTGTATAACTAGAAATTGAAACTACATTTCCAAATCGACAGATAAACTAATGTTTCTGCTCATTCTTTTCATGAATTAAGATGCTTTATTGAACAGAACATATTCCCTTATTGATTGTGTATTTTTTCGCGTGAAGTATAGGCTTTTGGTTGCTCGCAAAATGCGAGACCACAGCCAGTCCCAGTCCTCTTCACTTCCAACTCGTGCCGAGCTGAAAACAATACGAATTCCAGTTGCAGACATCGGATCGCATTACGGCGGCAAAATCGGGTCAATACGGTATTTGGGAGTGTGTGGCATACGACAAAACACGCATCGTATCGATGACAATTGCAACTGATTGGCACTGATTTACACTCCGCTAAACACGGAAGCACTGGGAGTGCTGGCTCCTATGTTTAGCTTCGGAAATTAATTGTTTCAATTAAAATGTGCTCGAAATTGAGCTCTTAATACCTGCCGACTGACAACACACTCTCAGCGGGCCTATAATTTATGGCATCGTTTTCCCCAACAGCATTGTTCAGGCAAAGGTGCCCCTTCCAATTGGCTCGAAAATAAAATAAGTTCCGTAGAGGAAAACACTCGAGGCGCCGCCACTTGATGGGAAAATCAATTTCCAGGCATTTTCCCGGATTTCGGTTCTATTTTTGGCCATGGTACTTACCATTCCTTGTGGTGCTGGCCAAAGAAGCGGAGCTTCCACTGTGTGAGTTGCTGTTGCTGACGTCATGGCTGTTGCTGTTGCTATTGCTGCTGTTGATGTTGCTGTTGCTGTTGCTGCTGCGACTCAGCTCATTGGATGGCAATGAGCTCGATTTGTGTTCATCGTCCAGGACAACAACTGGCACCGCTGTCACCAATTTGTAGTCGGGCAGGTGACCTGTGGAGAACGAAGGGGTCTCAGTTTTGTTTGAGAAAACAAGGAAACGAGTACCAGGCCATTGGCCCTTTTTATTCGGCGGGGATTATCACGAAAGCGGGCGATAAGGGCGAGATTTCAGGAAATGCTACAGTGAAATCTGAACAAATAAAGAATTTATAGATCAGTATAATTAAGATTTTCCATCGCAATGGTCGTCCACATCTCAGTCATTTTATTACTGGGATTAAGTTCGTTTTTAAGCCCAGTTCAAGCGGTGATTAGTGGCGATATATACGGACCTCTGGTTGAACTTGTGGTCAAACACCTAAATGGCAGTCATTTGGATTGGGATAATTGGACTACGAAAATGAGTTTGACTTTGGAAAGTAAACAGCAGAAGCGAGTGGCATGGAATATTCCCTGGTCGCACTTGCTGGAGGATGAAAAATCACCACTAGAAGTGCAACAACAACTTAGTCCCGGAAATTCTTTTAAGCTGAGGCTTTGGATGAGCTACTATTGGTACCTACGACGATCTCAGCTCATGAATGGGATTCTTCTCGCAAACTTTGCCCTGGAATTGGGGAAACTCCAAAGAAATAAACCAGAAGTATGGAACAATGATGTCCAAAACATGTGGCAGAGTTTGCCAAGATCTCTGAGGATATTATTGAAGAGTCGCACCGTATGCCTGCAACACAAAAAGGAGATGTTGTATGTGGCAGCTGAAAAACAACTGATCTTGGGCGCCAATAGCAACTGTAGTATGTGGGTGGTTGATGATAGGAACGATCACCAGCTAGAACTAATGAATTTCTGTGATGATAAAACCACTTTATTCATCAGGACGTTATCACCTGACGGATCGCATGTCTTGCTCAGTGTCCGCAACAATTTAGATAGACATTTTTGTGTGCTAAATGGCATGAGTTTCTATGAAGAAGTCTCCGAGGCGTCAGAAATGGAAAGCCGTTGCCATTGGCAAATAAATGATTGCACCTTTTTACCTTTTACATTTTCAGCTTATAATAAAATCTAGATATTCGGATATAAAAATGTACTTAATATCAGGTATCAAAATTAAAATGTTTACTTCTATATTGTATATATTTGTATCTTTTCAATCTCGGTTTTTATATCAAAATCTATTTTATTGAAACAAAGACAAAGTTAAAGTTACTGTAAAGTTTTTTAATATTTTTAAGCTTTTAAATGATTTAAAAACAGAGTAGATATCGATTAACTGGGATATAGCGAAAGGAACTTAAGATTTTGGCTCTGGTTCTTATAAAAATAAGAATTTTAAGGATATTTAAGAGCCAGCTCTTATGCATTTTAAGAACAATCAAATTTATATTTTTTTTTGGAATTTTTAAAGAAGGTCAATCCCGCAGTACCCCCTATAACATTGTTTTAATTTGGTATTTAATGGAAAATACACAGTGCAACACGGAATGTCTTCGCATTTGAATGGTTTCCAAACCTAGTCCTATTTTGGTTTCAGCGGCTAAGGCTCTATCTTTTAAGAACATTTTCATATTTTGCATCTTATCTTTAAAATGATTGCATGTAAAAATATATGTTTTAAAATGTAAATTTTGTAATTTTTCGCTTATTCATAAAAAAGACTTTAAATTTAAAAAAAATACAATTCCATACACAAGCTTTCAAAATTTCATTCATTCTTAACTAAATTTAACTGTTTAAAGAAAAAACATATGGAACAAATTGTGGCCGTTTCGATCTTCATTCAAAAAAAGGGTTTATTTTAGAATATTTTTTATTTTTTCTTGTTTTCTAATTTTTTGTTTTCTTGGATATTCTGTTTTATATTATATTTTCGACCTAAGAAAGTAAGTAAGAGAAAAATCTCCTTTAATTTAAAAAAATAACCTTAGGGGGAAATTCAAGGGTAACTTTAAGATCAAAATAAGGGTCTTTGTTTTGAGTGCAAGAGGTGTTACTCACCATTTGGGGTCAGGGATCGACTGCTCTTGTTGCTGCCCGCCCCTCCGCTGGCGTTGGCCCCCTTCTCGTATAAGCAACTGCTGGAAGCGGCGTGCAGACGCTGGGCAACATATTGCTGGTACTGGGCAGCGTGTTGCTGCTGCTGATGCTGCATGGTGGCAATGCTGTTGGTGCTGCCATAGCTCAGCAGCAGTGTTGCCGAGTTGCTGCCAGTGTTGACATTGCTGCCAAGTTTCGTGGGCACTGGCACATAGATGGTGGGTGGCTGATGTTGTTGCTGTTGTTGCTGCTGTTGCTGCTGTTGGCGATGCAAACTGGTGGCCTCTTGAAGCGACATCACCGATATGGCCGATGGTGTCTGCCGTCCACTTAGTAGACATGTGGGCGTGGCCGTGCGTAACGGCTGCTGCTGCTGGTGTTGCTGCTGATGCTGCAGCTGTTGCAGACCGCCGGCAGAGGTTGCTGCTGTGCCGGTGGCTGTTGCTGTGACCGCTGCCGTGGCGGTGGCTCCATTGCTGGTCAGGGTGGTGCAGCTGAGTATCATGACGGGCGACTTGTCATGCAGATCAGGCAGCGATGAGGAAATTGCGCTGCTGCTTACAACGCTCTTGTTCAGTCGGTTGCTGCATGTTGCCGGCGTGTGACCTTTGTTGTTGCTGCTGCTCGGGCAAATGCTGCTGCTGCTGCTGTTGTCGGCTTGCTGTTGCTGCTGTTGTTGCTGAGCGGCTAGTGTGCTGTAGGTGTCCGTAGATTTGCGCGTTTTGAAGAGACGCATACTATGTTGCTGTTTCTGTTGTTACTGCAATTGATAGAAAATTGTGGGTTAATTATCGGGAAAAGCGAAATTAGAGTAGAGCTCTTTTTGGCCAAAAATTTGTCTGCAATCTCCCTCAACATTCCCTATTTGTTCGCAGCTGTTGCTTTTTTCGTCCAACGGAGCGTATAATTAACGCAAATTGCAGCAAATTTTGAAGTTTTGCTGCTGCCACAGTAACTTTAGCAAATAGCATGGCCATTGAACGACTATTGATTTCCTACTTTTTTGGCTTCGATATGGAAATGGAAATGCTCCAGATAACAGTTGCAAGACGCTGATTAATTCCCAGCTCAATGGGTTTATTTACAGAGCGGTTGTGATGAATTGCTCTATTTATAGAGTAGTTTGTTGTCTAAAAATAAATGCAAGTACTCCCTTCGCCTATCAACCGCTTATCAGCTGGACGGTACTTCCCCGTAAGCTAATGGATCTGTCGCCTTATCGGTTCAATAAACGCATTAAAGGTGATTATCAGACGGTAATAATAAATAACCGAAAACACACTGTACATATGTACATACCTGTTTTATGTGGTCTTATATAATATTTGCTCAGTCGTCGGGGGCTTTTGTTTTTACCCACTGCTGGCATGGCAATGTTTGCTTGACATTTTTTCTTGTGACTAGCGTGGAAATCAAGGAAAGTCAACGCCAGGCGGCGAAGGTCAACCAACAGCTGTCGAGTGGGTGGCCGGGCGGGCATTGAACCACTCAACCGCAGCGCAACCACAACTGGAGATGGCCAATTCACCCAACTGCCTTTTACTTTTCAAATAAGCCAACCTAGTCAAAGTTAATTTGATGTTTTACGAGCCTGCTGCCCAACTAGCCGGAGCTAGCTAGCCAAGTTAGCTAAGTTAGCCAGCTGCAATCACCGCATCTTGTGGCCCTCAATGCGGTTAATTGATGTGACATGTGCGTGTGCATAGGCGAACGCATTTTGTGCATGGACAAAAATATTTAGAGTGATCAATATAATCTGGCGTTAGAATTATACAAATATACGAATATAAAAATATCACTTTTTAAAAATATTCGCAAATAAATCAAAATTTAAATGTATTAAAGAATATTTAATTTCTGCAAAAGCTGCAAGGGTATAAAAACGTCGGCTTGTCGAAGTTTGCTTCCTTTTTTGTTTGTTTGGTCTTAACTCAAGTTATTATATCTCTCAAAAATGTTGTCACTATGTTTAAAGAAAAATAGCTTCTTAAATATCTGCCCGATTTTTCTGCGATAACTGTAGTTAATGAAGAGTTTAAAAGTGTTCAAAAGTTTAAATCTTTTTTTAAAATCAGTGCCCTTCATAACTTAAAATTACTACACCAATCGTTATAAAATTTTCAAAAATTTGTTCTGTACCAAATGTATTCTGCACTTTTAAAGTGTTTTTTTCGTGTGTAAGTTTGTTTACTGCACTCTGATATCAGAGCACTATAAACTATCAATGTTAGCCATTAAGATAAGTGCTTAATAGCAGTACGACAAATGAGATGAGCTTAAGCTTCAAATGTTTTGAAAATACCCTTATCTTATTAAACAAACGTTAAGCATTTATTGCTTTAAGCTTGAATAGTTTATAATACAAACTTTATATTGGAAAAACTTATATAAAAACCGAATATTCCATATCCAACTCTAATATTTAAGATTTTCATTAGAATATTTAAGGTTATAGTTATGGTTCATAAAAACTTATAAAAAATTGTATTTAAGCTTATTTAATTAAACACATCTAATGATTTGATTGTAGAATTTAATTTGAATACCATTTAATCGTAATTAATACCACTGTCCACTGCTTGTTGGCCAAATCAAATGATTCCGCCATTCCTTCCTTGCTTCTTTGGCTTCTTTGACTTGATGATGACCCCCGTCTATTTGTGTATATCCCCTTATAAATATCCCCTCTCCGCCGTTTAAAACATGCGCCATCGCCAGTTCCTCCGGCTACTGTTCAGTAATAATTTCGCTAATTTTATCAGAAGCTTTGAGACTTGTCTCTCTGATTTTTATGGACGCTTTTAAGCATGGGCCTGCGGTTTTGGAACTGAACAATTTGTTGTCGTAATGTGCATTTAATTGGTCTGTGAGAGGTCATTGCCGTAAATTTCCTTCGTGTTGTCTAATTAATAGTGCAAAATTTTAATGGCCAGAAGATGGAATCGGAGTCGGATGCACAGCCGGGGTCCGAGTCCGAGTCATAGTTTTCAGCGGCATTATGGAGTCCGATATCCAGGCAAATGGCCGTCTTGTTTATGGGGCGAAACCAGTTTCAAGGACGCGCCGCTGGCGCAATTCCAAGAACCTCACTTGGCTCATTACCGCATGACGATGATGCGGACTAGATGGAGTGGAGTGCCATCGGATCGGGAACCAGGGATCCAGGGCTCCAGGGATCCAGGGAGTGGGCAGCGAGAACGTGACTCTCTGTCCGCGGGGCTGACGATTGCTAAACTATTTTTTAAACTGTCTTTCAGTCGGACAAGGACAAGGCTAAGCCGATGGCCTTTCAAAAGACCCCTCCCCTCCACCCTCCACCCTCTACCCACTGCACTTATTTTATTTTATTTTAGTTGCCCTCGCTCGGTGTGTTTATTTTTTTCTTAATAAGTAATAACAACATTTTCTCCTCATCCTTTAAGCCCACTCCGTTGGAGGAGCCGGCTGCCCCGCCAATCGCCACCGCATAGTTGTAAAATTCCTGTAAACAAGCCGGGCTGCCACAGCTGTGGCATGCGGCATGTGGCAACTGCAACTGGCAACACACACATACACACACTCACAGAAACACTCCAACGCACACTGATTCAGATGATCCCGCCAACAATTGCGGCAATGCATTTGCTCCACGGGTTTCCACAGAAATTAGCAGAATTGTGGAGAAGCTGGAGCTGGGTGAACTTTTTTTTAGCTCGCAGCACAATTTTTTTTAGAAAAATGTTAAAATTATTGTTATAACACTTTTATTTTCCAAGACAGTTTTTAAAGTTTTTGATAAAATAAGTTTCCGCAATCTTGATGTTAAGAAAACATTCTCACGGTTTAGTGAGCGAACAAAAATTTTAAATGTTTTTACAAACAAAAATTTAAATCAAACCATTTTAATATCGCAAACTAAAATTTGTTTAACAAAAAAATACAGAAAACCAATTTTTATTTTGAAAATATATTTTGTATATTTTTGTACATTCCTTAAACATTTGAAATTTAAATTTAAAAGAAATAATAATTTTTTTGTAGGTTCAAGAACTATTTGAACACCCCACTTGGTGGCTTTATCACGGGGCAGCGCAAGAGTTGTTACCTTTTGTTGCCACAAACTTTTTGAGTTATTTTTTCTGTGCATGCCTTACATATAGCTGCACACGTATATATTTATATATATATTTTTTCGATATGGCCTATCTACCGAGCGCCTACATGGCCCAGTGTGAGTGCGAGTGCGAGTGAGTGTGTCTACTACTGGCAAGTCCGCATTCTTTTAAAGGTTGCCAAGTTGGCCAGGCCGAAACCAAGACACAGTCGGAGTCGGAGTCGGAGTCGAAGTTTTGGGCCCCAGACGGAGCGGACCAGTTCGAACGAAACCTAAACCAAAACCGAAAACCAAAAACCAAAAACATTTGCCCAGCGGCTGCCTTGAATGGTGCGTCAGTGACTTTGGCGCATGCGTTCAGTTTTCAGTTTTCATTTTCGTTTTAATTTGCTGCCAAGAAGGCAGCCCAAAAAAAACGCAGACTCTTGTCTGATTTGTCAGAACTTTAAGCACTTTTCGGGCGCCAATTAAAACTTTAACTGCTCTCCGCACTCCGAAATCAAAACAGAATTGCGACTAGAAGCGAGCCAGCCACCAGAAACCGGCAATTTTCTGTTGTGCACTGAAAAGTGGCTGACCTTCAGGTGGCACCTGTTTGCCCAGTGCAAGAAGATTATCGGAAACAGCCAGCCAGTGGTCGCTGTTCCAGCTAATTAAGCATATCAATATGATTATCCCCAAGTGTGGCTTCTGCTGTGACTCATCCGCTGGTGGAAAACGCGGACTGGAATGTTGCCGGCGTTGATGCCGCATCGCATGGCTATAAATAGTTAACCTAATCAAAATGCAGGCGTGTAAGCAAACCATTTGCATAGTTGTTGATGTGGATGTTGCTCTTGTCGTTGTTATGCTGTTGCTGCCGTTGCTGTTGCTGTTGCTGTTGCCGTTGCTGTTGCATGTTGCTCGTTGGCAATTAACTTTGGCATGCGCAGACATTGGTCTAAATGTCAAGGTAAATTATGATGCATTCAGCTATTACGTCTAATAGTCCGAAATTCATGCACGTGTGCAACTATTTTTAGTTGTTGCTGTTGCCATTGCTGCTGCCATTGCTGTTGCCATTGCTGTTGCTCTTGCTCTTGCTCTTGCCGGCAATGACAGATCACTAAAACCTGCTGCAACTCCACCTCCTCGCTCTGTTGCTGTTGCTGTTGTTGTTGCAGTTGTTTGATGCATGTCTTTGGCTGCGCCCTTTTCTACGCTAATTAAGCTGCGTCTTGGACACAGTCTCAGTCGAAGTCTCAGTCTCAGTCTCAGTCTCAGTCTCAGGCCCAGTATCAGTCCCACTCCCAGTTCCAGAGCTTTATCTGCAAGGCCTCTACGATTGCCATCTGAAAAGATGAAGATGACCAGGTGGGGAGGGGATGAGCCCGCGGCGATTGCAACATTTAATCATCACATTGCTGCAAAAATCGTATCATTAGCGTTTTTACGATTACGCGCTTTATTAAAAAAGATGCGGCTGCAGCAATAGTTGCCGATTACAGTGTGTGAGGCACCATGGTTGACATTGGGCAAAAAATTGTAACAAAATCATTGTTTTGTTTCAAAATACCTTCTCAAAATTATATTTCTATGATCTCATGAAAAAATCATCTTAGATTGCTATGGGAATTCTCAGCCTTTAATTTAATTAATTACAATAAGTATTTAAAATTTTTTTTCCTGGCTAAAATTTGTGTTTCAAAATCCAATACTATAAAAAATTCATTTTTTCGAACATGTAGCTTTGACAGGAATAATTTAGTTTAGAATTCGTGTAGCAATATTTTTAATTCGGTGTTTTTGGATAACATATATTTAAAATGTTCCTTTTTAGCTTCTTTTCATCCATTGTACCTCAGGTGATTACATATTTTGTGTCCCTTCTGTGGAAAATTGCTCGCACAGACACAAACTGCGGCATACACATATGCGCTTACAAAGTGAAGCGAAAAAGGAAGGCGGGAAAAATTCTAATCAATGCTATCAGCAACTATGCTGCGGCTAATGTTGCTGGTGCACTGCTGCCTGGCAGCAACATTGTCGTTGCCGCAGCACGTACATGTAATTTTTTTAATTGCGGGCAACAATTTTGCAATTGCACCGCAGCAGCAACAACGGTGCACCCAAACAAAAATCCGAAAGCTTAAACATAAAAATCGTTGATTTAAAAATAAACTTAATTCACTAGTAATTTGTATATGTATACTTTGTACACTAAGCAATATGAATTGCATTCTAACATTTCTGTTAAATTATTTAAAATTTACACGAAACGGTACAAATTTAATAGCAAATGATATATTATTCAGACTAAAGAATATTAAAAATGACCTAGGAAGTATGGGTGTAACTTTACCAAGTGAGCTTATCAGCACAAATCCACTGCCATACCTTCATATTGAAAGTCGGTATAACAACAGCAGCAGCAACGGCAACAGCAGGCTTGCAGTTATGATTTTGATGATGGACATACACCCACAACAAGCAGAAACTCCGAAAATAACTGCTCAATTGTGGTCAGTCAACAACTGTTGCCTGTAAGCTAATACTTTCACTGCTGTTGCCGCTGCACTGGCGCCAGCAGCATGTGTTGCTGCTGACAAGCAGTGACAGGACGCCACATCCTTGCGGGCTTCGCCACTCGCAACACGACACCAGCAACATGTGATGCAATAAAAACGAGCAACAGCAACAGCAACAGAAACAGTCATGTGATGCTTCACTTAATCAGGTGTTGCGACTGATCCGCCACGACAATTACACACGAGTGCTGCCAATGCTGCAATGCTGCAATGTTGCTGCCAGCCCATGTCTCTGCTTGTAGCAATTATGCCTTGAACTTGTTCTGACTGCACAACAGCAACATCAACAGCAACAGCAACTGCAACGCTCTGAAATGACAATTTCATTTGGAGCCCAGTGAGTCGACTGCGGAGGTTGTTCAACCCACCTGGCCATAGCTCCGTGGCTTGTCATTAGCTAATGCATGACGGCAGTGGAAAAGTAGAATGCGACTGTGCGCCTCAATTAGTTTTAAATTAAATTGCGGCTAACGTTGAGTCTCAACTATCAGGATCAAGTTCGGCCAATGATGATCCTTAGCCTCCTGGAATAATTGTTATACAGTCCGAAATCAAAGCTTTCGGAGATCAGTAGTTTAAATAAAATTGTAATAAGAGGGCGCTTGAAGATTGGAGAAACAAACGACTTTTGTATAATGCAGTGATACATATATTGAGAGTGTATTGCAGCAAAAATAAAAAAAAACAAAAACACTAAAACATAAAAGTTTTGAATTATTTTTTAGATCGCGGATACTGTAGGTGATGGGAAATAAGTTTGAATGGGACTTTTACTAAGAAGTAGAAATTTTGAATACGAGAAAAGTGACTTGAAAAAACAAGTTTATAAACTAAATTTATGTTATGTTTATGTTATTGGGTAATATTCATTTGATAATAATATTTCATATTTAACATAATAATTTCTGGGCTCTTCTAATGAACTTAGTTGGCATATAATTCGTTGATTTTACTAACCTTCTTAATAATACTTGTAATATTTATTAGTTAATTTGGATTTTGTTTTAACTTGTTCTGACTGCACAACAGCTATGCAACGCTCTGAAATGACAATTTCTTTTGAAGCCCAGTCAGCCGTCTGCCGAGGTTGTTCAACTCATTTGGCCATAGTTCCGTGGCTAATGCTTGACGGCAGTGCAAAAGGAGTGCTTAGAATGCGACTGAACCGCCTGAGAACCTCAATTATGAGTACACATGTGCAGTTGGGGAATGTGTTGCATGTTGCAGCTGTGCCGTTTGGCGATCCTTCTCCGTTGCCGAAGTGTGAAGTCCTAAGAAGAGCCGGGTTGAAAAGTGAAAGGTAAACAAGAGGGCACATTCCCCGCCATTATCCCTGCAGATTAGCAGGTCCAAGTTTACTTTGTGTCGGATCTCTGTCAACATCTTTACGCCGATGGCCGCCAAGGGGATCCAGGTTTATTGCGGCAATTCGGGCCCTCGGTTAGGAAACAAACACATACTCGTAAATGTTGTCGCTCACTTTTGACACCTCAATGATTTTGTGTGTCAGGCAAACAACGACACACCAGCCAGCCACAAATTCCACGACTCTAAAACAATAAATACATACGTATGGGGTTTTGTCACTTTTCACTTTTCACTTTTGTTGCGTCTGTGTTTAATGTGCTGCTCTTGGGGCAATAATTTATTGGACATTTTCTTTGATAGCTGCTCATTAGCTAAGAACACAAATCACTGGCAAAGGCTAACAAGCAAAAATAAGTCTCCAAAGACCGCAGGAACATCAACAACAAACCCGGCAGCAAAACACGCACCACTCGGGGCGAAAGCAATTTCCTTGGAAAATTGCTGCCTGCAATCTCTCAGGATGCTGGCCAAGCCAAAGTTTTGCCTCCGAGAAGAGCGCTTCATCAATTTTTATATCGATGAAGACCCATTTGGTTGATAACTCCATTTGTGGCAAATGTTGCGCACGCGCGTTTTAGTTGCTCTGTCCGCTGATGATGTTGCTGTTGTTAATGTTGTTGCTCCTGCGCCTTTGCCGTTAGTAAATTTCGCGCGAAAAACTTCAAAGTTGCCTGCACACAAAGAAAAAAACCTGTACAGTAGACCCTGAGCTTGAACGTAACAAAGATTTTCTTTAGTTTTTCTTGGAAATTCAATTATTCTAGTAAAGTGTTTTATTTGAAACAACACGTTGTTTTCTTTTTCAAATGTACAAATCTATGGTTATGTTTATAAATTTTAAGACACTTGAATTGGTAAAAGGATTCTTTTAAACAATTGTTGTATGTCAAATAACACCATTTCTAATAATGTAAAACCTTGATGTAATATTAATAATTTTAGAGAGTGTTTTTCCTTTTAGTTAAATCATAGAAAATAGCTTGAATAGCTTGAAAAAGTAACATATTTATATAAACAATTTTAGGTTAAAATATAAACTACAAAATTTAATTTCAAAAGAAAATTTTTGAATTTTGAAACTATTTTTATCAAACATTTTAAAATATTAAAAAATGTATTAAACCTTAATGGAGAATTTTTTTATTTTAGAAAAGGAAAGATAGGTCTTACTAAAATCGAATGATATTTTGACTCAGAATATAAAATATTGGAAAGAATCGGCTAACATTTTCAACATTTTAGAAAACAATTTCCAAAACTTGGGTTCAGTGCCCAGCATATCTAAAACGCTGAAAATATTTTCGTTATTTTAAAATGTTTTCTAAGATATTGAAAAATATGTTTCAGAAAATACAAACAATAATTATTTGAGTGTGGCCAAGCACCTTTCAATGCTGCGGTTGCTGCTGCTGCAATTGCAAAAGGCAACGCACGTGTTGCTATGCCCGCTATGAGGATGTTGCTGCCGTAACAGTTGCAATTGTTGTTGTCGCCGGACTGTCACTGGCCGTTTAGGCCAAACTTGGTAAATTGTTTTGTTGAGCACTGAACGTTGGCCTTTCTTTTCAGTGCGCTTATATGGCCAGCAGTTGCTGCTGTCTCCGAGTGAGAGTTGCATACTAATGCCATCGAGTATTTGCTGCTGCTTACTCTTTTTTTTTTTGCTGGCCAGCGGT
Organism: Drosophila elegans; assembly: GCF_018152505.1. Lineage (NCBI taxonomy): Eukaryota > Metazoa > Arthropoda > Insecta > Diptera > Drosophilidae > Drosophila > Drosophila elegans. The sequence continues at coordinate 124,564 of NW_024546112.1, read as the reverse complement.
TTTAATTACCACATTGGGCAGAAAGGCTAAGAGGCAGGCAGGCAGCAGGCTAAGAGCCAGAGCATTGATTTGGCACAATTTACATATCAAAGCGAGCGAAGCAAACTTCCTGTTCCACTCCCAAACACTACAGCAGCAGCAGCAGCAACATCAGCAGCAGCAGCAACATCAGAGCAGCCAGCAGCAACAGTCGAAGCAGATGTTTGCCATGGGTCAAGCCCGAGTTGTTGGCCATTTACAGCAGCCACTGAACTGACTTGGTTGTGATGATGATGCGACTGCTGCTGCGAGTCCATTGGCCCTCATGCTGTTTACTTGCACCACTTTTTGTTGCTTTGCTTTTTCTGTTTGCCACATTACGTGTTTGTTGCTCCTCGCGTTGATGTTGCTCCTGGCATCTCGCATTGATGTTGCTACTGCTGTTGCTGCTGCGCAAGTGCTCATTGCACTGGGCAACTTCTTTCTGTGGGTATTAAAATTACTTGGCATGTAATTAGTTTGGCTTTTTTGTCGTTGCATCTTGTCGATCGCTGCGTGTGGCCCCCCGTCCGAAAAACGTTTCCCAGTGATGGATGCCACTTTGTCTTCGCCCGATGCAGCAACTGAAGGTGTTATTTTTATGGCTTTATAATGTGAGTCAGCCCGAGTGTGGCTCTTCCTTGGCTCTTGCCCCGTTACGTGGCATGTCAATCACCTGGACATGGCTTTGTAATTCGCACAATGGCCAGAAGTGAAAAGAAGCCGACCTGAATGATACGGAATGTCTTAACGAGAACGAAAGCCTGGCCATCGATCGATATTGATCTAGAGATTGGGTGAAATTCCACAGAAACGTATTATTTCAGTAGGACAAGGCTCTCACAGAAAGAAGCTGACAGAAACAAAAAATATGACACGGCTGCAAACAAAGTTTTTTTTGTTCTTCTGTAATCATAATGCATATTGATGGATGCTCTGGGTGAACTAGAGAAGCTTTTCCTGGAAAGAAGTAATTAACTAGAGAAGATTACGAGCTTAAATGGAGAATAGTGTAGGCAACTCAAAGAAAAGATTTCAAAGGAAAACGACAAAGACTAGAATACTTAATTTATTTAATTAAAATGGTGTTATATTTATTTCTCAATAAATTTTATAGCTACTCAGATTAATTTCAAGCAATGCAAATCGGTGGAGAATCGTTTTTAAAGCAGATTATTTTATTTTACAATCTTTCCACTTGAAAGAACACTCAGGGGAGAAAGTAAGGCCAGGGAAATCCAAATGAAGATAATTCTTCGACTAGCTTGAAGCGTCTTGTGGATACTAAACCATCATTAGTGGCAGCAATCGCTTTGGATTTGCCTGTACAATCGCTATTCTTTCTCAGTTTGGTTCTTCTGTCCATCGTCCATCAACAATTTGAGGCTTCGATCAGTCCCCTTTCCCCCATTTTATGGCACATTTACTGGCACATACTGAGGTTTGGTCTCGTTGTTTCCGTTTGTGCCACTTGTGTCCAGTTGAGTTGAAAATTATTGTGATTATGGTAAACTTGTTGCTCTCACTGCTGCTGCTGATCTCCAGTTGCGCACCTGCTGCTTTTGTGGTTCAGATTCCTTTGCAGTTTCGCAGTTTGCATATATGCGCACATGCTGTTTTATGGCCGTCGTTTCCATTGTTAGACTCGTTTGTCCGCTTAATTGCCGCTTTGGATTCCGATTTGAATTCTGTTTGCTTGGCTCTTTGGCAACGCCTTGCTAAGCACTTGGGATGTGCAGCTGCATTTGCTGGAATTCTAAGAGGCGTGACTAATCAATCGAGGGCTCTGTGCCCTTTTCCTGTAAATCAAGAAATCATGCCTGATTTACACAATGTTTTCGTGGCGTTTTATGAGCCCAGCATTTTCCTTGATTGGCACTCCAATGTCGAATTCATCACTGGCACCATCTTTAGTCATTTTTTCAGTTTTGGGTTTATGGTTCAGACGCGCCCTAGTCGAAACGCATAGGCGTCGGAGATGATCGAATTGCGTGCCTTCAAAAATATTTGTTTGCTCTGCCATTGCACTCGAGTGGGGGTAAAAATCAGATGTGTAGTCCCAAAAAAAAAGAGACCCACAGTCAGAAATAAATGACGAAAAACCAAAAAGATTTATCAAAAAACTCATTTAAACACATTAAAACATTACAAAAATGAAGCATTTTTAAATTAAGTTTGGTTTCATTTACAAAAACTTGCATTATACTAAAAAAAAAAGTAGATTTTAAAATAATATTTTCAACAAATTTAAAATTATAAAGACCAAAAAAAATAAATTTCTAACCTTTTCATTTATACTTACTTTTTAAAATAATTTTATATTGTTCAAATGTATTTGCTATAAGTCGATTTCTACATTCCTACTCAAAATGCATTCCCCACCGCAACTTCATGCAACTGCTAGATAAACCTCTTACATAAAGTGCGCCCAGACACTCAAGTATCTCTTTTATTCCGTCCCACATCTGAGCTTCCAAAATTTGATGCTAATAAACAACGTTTTCGACTCCGGCGAGACTTTCCCAAAAAACCATTTCGGATCTGACCTTCAAATTCTGTTCATCTTGATGTTGCTGTCGTGTCTGCTGCGTGTTGTTGTTGCTGTGGCTGCTGATGCTGCTGCTGCTGCTGCTGCCGCTGCTGCTACTGCTCACGCCCAGCTAACGAAAATATAAAAAAGTGGCTGCCATTTCACTCAGCCAAGTTTGAAGTCGAAGTTGAAGTTGAGTTCTTCACGACAGACGTGCAATCCATCAAAGTTGTTGCTACCACCCCGCAGCAAGCACAGCAACATGGCGAAAAAGCATAATACATAATAATATTTGTGCAAAGTGTTAAGGCAACAAAACAGCAGACAGTAGCAGACATAGTCAGACAGCCAGGAGGAGCAGTCCAGTAGCAGCAGCAGCAGCAACAGCAGCAGCAGCAGCAGCAGTAGAACATCTAAACAACAGGTAACCAGGGGCAGGGACGGGGGGCAGGATCAGTCGCAAGGCCCGAGGAACTCTTTAGGAGGAGGAGACGACGACAACGTTTTGTTTTAATTTACTCGACGCCGCCAACAACGACATAGTTGTTGTTGTTGCTGCTGCCGTTGATGTTGCTCCTACTGCTGTTGCCGCTGCTGTTGCTGTTGCCGTTGCTATTGCTGTTGGGTTTCCTGTTTAGATAGCTTTTTGTGATTTTATGCGATACACCTTCCATGTACAACTGTTAGGCGGGGAAGTCAGGGACTAGTCCACTTTGATGTACGTACACTTTGAAATGTTGTTGATGAGTACGCGAGATTTTTAAAAGATTGCAACGGCAGCAGCGGCGGCGTCGGCAGATGAAGCTGCAACTGCAACGGCGACTTTGTTGGCTTATATAATAAATTTTAATGCACGCCCGCCCTGGACATTCCGGACAGATGGACGAACATGGTACGGATAGAGCTGCCTGCTTACAAACTGGCTCACAGTGACTTTAAAGTGAGTGAATAGGTACTTGATATGCTTCACTTTAAAATTTTTAAGCAAACAACGCACAAATAAATAAAATTTACTCGGTGTTGAACTATATTGGGTTTAGACTTGCCTACGGATATAAATGGATTAAGTTGATATTAATAAATAATCTAAAAGAAAGTAGATTTTTAAAGAAACAGCAGAAATCAAATTTTTGCAACCAGCTGTGTTTAAATAGTGATTGTAATAATAGTCTTTTTTATTTTACCAATAAATCGAATTTACAAGACTTTCTAAAAGAGACTAGCTATAGGTTTAAAATTATCTATGTGCTTGAACTTATTAATTTTAATTAAAACCATTAAAATGTGATCAAATTAATTTACCTTTTGAAAAGATTTAGGTTGTAAACTAAATAATTTGCGACTTGCCATATGTCGTTTATTTATTTTGATTTTTTAAATTTACTATTTAGCTAAGGTACATGCAAATACAATTTTAAGAAAAATAAGTTTACCCTAAGTTTCAATGAGTTCAAATTTGAAATGCAACCCAAAGATGCTGCTATTATTTGTTTAAAATATTAAAAGCACCAAATATTTTGGAACATGTATTTTTTATTTTTTAGCAATTTAAGCAGCATATTTACTAGTGTATTGTTTATGACTCCACTGTGCAACAACTGTGCCAAAACCAAACTTATCTTCGCCCGTTGTCGGCTGCCAGTTTGCCGGTGTTTTGGTCTTTCACTCTGTTCGGATATATGTGTTTGCCTTGTGTTAGGCTGACACTTGGTTAACCAACTAAGAGATAATCATTAACTTGGCGTAATTTATGTAGAACCAGCGGCAGTTGACGGCCAAAACAAAAGACTTAGGACACGAACTTGACGAGAAGAACGTCAAGCATGCAACAAAGTAAGCCAAAGTTAAACTGCAGAATTATATCAATTAGGTAAAGGCCAGAATGGAGATCAAAGAGAGAGGGCAGCAGCAAAGAAGACGGCAACTTTGGGGGTTGGTCCGGGAGACGCCCAAAAAGACCAAGTCACTGCCAACTGCCAACTGGCGACTGCCAGCGGCAATTATAGAGCATAAAACATCGATAATCATAATAATTAAGGATGACTGGGCAGAAATGTGGCCGCAGGAGCTGGCTGTGACAACGCACAGTAGCCACCAGATTACAGACTCCGATGGAGATAAAACCATTGCCGATGCCCAGGATGATGCATCAAGTTGATGCTGCTGCTGCTGCTGCTGCTTTTGCTGCTGCTGCTGGCACTGCACATAAATTGTTAATTAAGGCCTATTTAGGTGTTTTGGAGCCCGAAATGTTTATTTTACAGCATTGAATTCTTCATCCACTACCGTGATTTGTGCATTTAGAAAGTATTCTTTCTGCCTCCCCTTTCGCCAGCCATTGTATGGGAAAGTCGTTTAACTGGAAAAGAACCAACTATAGAACCCAGTGAATAGAGCATTCCTTTCATAACTCTCAATCAAGAATCGTTTCTGGTCAGAAAATTGAAAGCTTTTGAGTGGGGAATCTATAAATTTCAATTCTTTCAAAAGGCTTATTTTGGTTCGAGACCTAAACAAAGCACAGAGACCCAAAAATAAGTCGCAGAAACTGTAACAAATTATTTATGAACTTCGGAGCACGTTTGCCCGCTTTGTGTTACCTTAAAAGACTTTTTTTGCCTTTGATAAATAATTCAGTTTGTTGGCTTTGGGAATTAGCAAAACCTACAATCCGACAACAATTGGCAATTTGCTTTGAATTGTGTTGACACAATAAAGGAAACTGATATTGAAGTGCGACACGAGGAGAACCCCGAAAAAAAGACGATAGATGTGCGAAGTTTGGCTGCAGGCCAGAGATAAATATCTAATTAAACATCGCTAATGAGCCGCACAACATAGTTGTGGCAAATGATTTCAGAGCTTGGCCAAGGCACAAGTGATTCATGTGATTGGGCTAAGAGTGAACCAACAGAAAACAATAAACTTGACCCAAAAACCACGTGAATCACTTTTCTTTTGGCTTTTAAAGGGGGAAAAAAAACGTTAACCATAAACAGCAAGTCTTAAATATATGACTAAGTAAAAAGAAGGGACAAAAAATGTTCAGGTCATGAAATAAAGGCCCAAATTTGCGGATGATTTATTCCTTACAAAAAAAACGCCAGGATCCTTCGAACTCGGCCCTCATTTACAGCCTTAAAATCCCCATTTTATAACCCATTAAAGGCCTGATCGCTAACTTTACTCAACCAAAACCAAAAGCCAGTTTCAGTTTCACTATGGCACCCATTTTCATGCATGAATTGCTAGGGAAAATAAACCACAATTTTAGTAATTTTCTTTTTGCGTTTGTACAATTTTAGTTTCTCAGATTTTCACTTTTCCCTGCAACAAAATGTTTGACATTTTTTTTGTCATTCGTGAAGGTTTCTCCGACGTTTTGATTAACAAAACCCAAACTGGTTGTGCAGTTAAGCAAAACCATAAAACGCAGCAGAATTAAAATGTATCGGTTTGTTGTGGTGGAAAGGTGCATGAAGATCTTGAACAAAACGGTCATAACTGGAGCATGAATTAGCTTATCTAACCAGACTCTTATTGTGACACATTTCACTTCTTTCTGGGTGCCCATCTATTGACCAGACCAATGATCATCGGCACTAAACATAAACAAAATTGTTTATTTGGCAGCTTTGTTGTTCGACAAATACCTCGAGCTGTTAAGTACTTTTATGAGTTGGCACTTACCACTTAATGGGTTTCCAGTGATGAGTCCAGTGTTAGAAGGGAGCTGCCAGGAATCTGCAAGTAAAAGAGACTCCAATTAGATTTTCCAAATCGATTTTCGAAACCCACTTCCTGTGGGCAACGGCAAAGCACTGGCGACAGCCTCATAAGCACATAAATCAGCAAACTTCATTAACACGACTGCCAAAATCTACGAATATAAATCTAAGTTGCAAGTGCAACTGCAACTAGCAACGTGCAACGTGCAACCTGTTGCTGCTGCCAATACTCAGTACGTGACCGTTCGGTCCAGGAATAAATAACTCAATTTGGGATCGGCAAAAAAGTGTTAACTTGAAATCTGGCAATAAATCAATGGCCTGGGGACCCGTTGAAGGCAGCTTGTGATTAGCACCCGATGGCTTATCTACTGCGAAAGTAATTCTCCCCTTGCGATTCCGGAAGACTTCTTTTCAATAATCAGCGGGAACCAAAAAGGCCCCCTCCAACCAAAAAAAAAAAAAAAAAAAAAGAAACAAGAAATCCGAGACACCACAACGAGATTGGGCAGCCGTCACTTGGCCTGACAGGCAATAACTTTGGCAATCTTTTTCGGCCGCTTTTTGTGGCCAAAAGCGTTGAGTTGTTTATTATAAATATTGCAGAGTCGCGGCAATTTTGCATGCTTCACGCTTGTCTCGCCCGCAGATCTCAATTAATAAAATCTCAATCTTAATAAAATTAAATTGAAATTAGACTGTGATCCGTTTTGACACAACTTTAAATCAAATTATTTTTGGCTTAAATTGTAAAATTAATTGCCAAAAGGTTGGGGATATTACAGCCAAAGGTAAAATCCTGTGGCGATTTGATTCTGGGTCTGACTACAGTTCGTTTTGAACTGTTCTTAAATCCAACCGGTTCTGATATGATTATTATGCTCCAACCGGTTTGCAAGGCAAACATTTATAATTTTATTCAGTTTTATTTTGCATTTCTCGTTTACTTTTTGTAAAATATTTCGTTGGATTTCTGTTCATTTTCGTACGATGGATTTATACATTTTAAACGTTTAAACATTTGACACACATGCCGCGCTTTTGCCCATCTTGATTTAACTGTTAAAACTCAGTTTATTTGGGTGAAGCTTCCGATACAATTTTCGTTTTTTCTTTTCGCTTGGCTGTGACTTCGTTTACATAATGTTGGCATGAAATTAACTCCGATATGGTCAGAGATAATGAACTTTTGTCCTATGGGGGATTTATTAGGATTGTTTTCCATCTCAATCGTTGGTTTTTGTGGCCTTTGTGCCAAAAGCTTGTTGTATTATCATTAAAATGGCACTAATGCGAATAACTTTCTTAACAATCTGCGGTTATACTTCAGAAGCCTTGGCTGTAACCAAGTTGTTTCACTTCCTTCTCACTCGATTGTGCCTTCCGCATATGAAGAAAAGAAATTATGCTTACCGCAACTGACAACGGCCCCACACACAAAACAGTTTAATTTATTACCCCGGAAAACTCAAGGTTAACTCCACTTGACGTCTTTTCCTCAATGACGCGGCTTTTCCCCGCCAACTTGCCACTTGCCACTTTTCCACTGCACTCCAAATCATTTCCCATGCGAAAACATTGCGAAAAACACACAAAAACAAAGGAAAATCATTAAAATCTCAAACATACGAATGTGCAACTGTTGGGCAAAAACGGAGAGAAAGAAATCCGATTATATAGCCATATATAACCGAGGAAAAGAAGAGTCAGCATCTGCGACTGCGTTAATTATGTGCATTTAATGCTTTAATTAATGTTTTCTATTGAAAGATGAGACAGCTTCGATGCAGTGAAAGTTATAAACACTTAACGGCAATGAAAGAGTGAAATATTTTGCTCGTAAATATGCTTCAAATGTTAATTGATAAACTCGCCAACTTGTTGTGCGTGTGTTTTGAGTGGGCAGTGGCCAAAATATTTGATTATGGTCTGAAATTGAAGCGGGTGAAATTTGTAACTCGTTGAGATTGTTGTGGGATGCAAAAGAAATGAGATCTATATGGTTAAATGGACTGAAGAAAGTAATCTCTCCATATTTAGCACGTTTTTAAATGAAGAGCACCCAACGTGATTCAATTGTTGATTGCTTATAAACTGTAAAAGAACTGAGTATTTGAAGAAATTCTTTCCATTAAAAAACCAATTAATCCCAAAACCCCATTATTAGCTGCAAAATCGATTCGCAGATGGCTTTTAAAAGGGTATAAAAGCAGATATAAATACCTCGTATCGCCAATGAAACGGTAGTTTTGTTCTAAAACTTTTGTCTAGGAAACGCATAATATAAACATTGTATGTGATTATAAATCAATCCAATTTTTGGTTTTGTTTCCATACAAATATCAACCGATAGACGGCCAGGGCCAGCCACTAATTTAAACCGATGTTTTATTTATGAACTCGGTTCTGAAAAGCGTTGACACGCAGAACCCCAAGAAAACAGACAGTTTACTCTAAGGTTTACCTGGCTGTAACAATGGGCTATCTTCGGGTCGTAGCCGCAGATATTTCTGTATCCATTCGGCACCTGCTTATTAGTTTCTGGTCCCATTATCCACACAGGCAGATAAAGACGGAAAGAAATTTGCAATTTTAATGACGTTCGGTAAGGTAAGGTAAGGTAAGTTAAAGTATGGTTTTGCCGAACCGCAACCTTATATAACCCGGCGAGTGCGAAAAGAAACCTCTCCGCCGCCCAGGCAGAGTTAGCTCATAGTGGCAGCGCACAGTTTATGGCCCAAACTAAACGTGCACTTGGCTCGAATCGGCTCTCGAGTCGGCAGTCGCGGCTTTTGCTTTTCCTCGGCCATAAACCGAGAAACAAGAAATTTCAATTTCAAATTTAAAGCGTCTAACTTTCGCTTTCCTCCTCAAGGAGAAGCCGAGATTTCTCGTTTCTCATTTCTCGCCGAGAATTCCTGCGCTGCAGTTACCACATTTTCCGACTTGGCCAATTCCAATTAGCAGACAGGCCGCAGCAATCCACACAAACAATAAATCAAAATCTAATAAAAATAATACGAAAATTTGTTGCATGTGCTAATGTTTCTGTTGCTGTTGCTGTTGCACTAATGCAACCGGTTGCAGCCCAGGCAAAAACGAAAAAAAAACATACTAAAACCAAAAAAAATAGAAAAAGAAACACCAAATGAAACCCCCAAAACAAAACTGCAAACGACAACCAGACAACGACTTTCCATTTTCAAATGTGTTTGGGAGTGTGTTTCTATATTTTGCTGGGTCTGCAGCCTTCGGGCGGCCAAAAGATACGCCGGCAACTGACCACTGCAACACCAACAGCAACAGCAGCAACATCGCAGCTTCGACATCGACACAGCAGCAACAACTTTTCATTTCGTTTTTCACGCGGCGCATGCCAAAAAAAAAGAAGCAACTGGCAAAAGATTATGATAGAGAATCGAGTAGGAGAAATCGGTACAAGAACTTTGGCATATGCTTGGTTATTTTATACCCCCAAATGGCAATTCAAGGCTTACAACATGTATTTTTTATTGATTGGAATTGCTGTACTTTTGTAAACAATTTTCTCTTTTAGTGAAAGGCTACATAAATGTTCAAGTCCTGAACATTTAATTTAAGCTTTAGTACGCCTAACTAAAAGGTTTCATAAAATATTTGAATAATTGTATGTTTACTGTGGTCTTATAAGCCAAAATTTTTAATATTATTGTGTCTATAGATAATTCCTTTAACATTATTTTATTACCTACTTCTTTATAATTTGTATTTTATATAAACCCAATTTAAGCTTAGTAGTTTTTGTAAAAATTATTTTTTAATTAAAATGTACTTCCCATTTCATTTGACTTATCAATTTTATAAGAATACATTTGATGTTTAAAGCTTGGATTCGGCATAATACATATTATGTTACATATCTTTCCTCATGTTTTAATTTCCAAATGATTTTTTACCTTCTCCTTATAATTTTTACTTTACGTAAACCAAATTTAAGATCATTAGTTTTTGTAAAAATTATTTTTAAATTTAAGTTTACTTCCCAATTCATTTGACTTCATTTAAAGCTTGCAATCGGCATAAACATAATTTATATTACATAACTACATTTCCTTGTGTTTAAATTTCCCAATCATTTTCACTTCAAGGAAGCGTAGACACACTTCGACTACGAGACTGGTCTATTGATGTTTTTGGAAAAGTGCAAAACGACGAGGCAGCTTGGACAATGTCTGAGCTCTGTCTACGCAGCTGGATGTCTCTTAGCCCCTCCATGCCCCACTGCCCAAAACTCTGGGGAGTTGTAGTCAAAGTTGTGTGGCAAGTGGCTGGCTGTGTTGACAATTTCCAAGCTCTCTGGCTGCCTCGGTTGACCGGTCTTTGCCTTTCGTGTTGGCAAATAAAAACGAAGAAGTTGCCACTAAGTTGTGGCCACTCGTGCTGTCCCTTTTACCCAGCCATCAGCCAGTGGGTTATTGGTGGGCGCAATCGAAGTGTATTGCACTTGTTGCTTTTGCTTTCCACTCACACTCAATTATAATTGTCGAATGCCTTTTTTGGCCAAGAGCAGCGGAAACGTTGGTGCTGTTGCTGCTGTTGCTGCTGTTGCCGCTGCAAATGCAATTGTAATTGTAATTGCTGCTGCTGATTGTGCACTTGCCATAGAGAAACGCCGACGACAGGTTGTAACTTGGACTTGTTAATAGTTTTGACCGCCGTAGCGGTTGTTCTGCCTTTGAAAACGGAAGCAAAGCCCAAACAAAAAATAAAAAAATAAACACCAAATACCAAATACAAGACACATAGCCAAAGCCAAAGCCAAAGCCGCCAAAGTTGCTGTCGATGGATGACTCAAGCATAAAATTCTAAAGGGTCTTTACACTTTGTCTGCGGGTCTTTGATTATGCGAACCAACGCGAGTCGTGAATGTACTTCCGTCGAAGTCGACTTTGTCTGATCTTTCCTATACATATATCCGACTCTTTAATGTTTAGAAGAGGAGGAGGAAGTCTAAGTGCAGCGGAAGCTGGTTAGGTGTTGAGTGTGTGTTGAGGTAATGCCATTAAAGAGCTAAACAAAATCCCCTTAAAATGTACGTTATCCAAAGCGATGGCAAGCTTTCCATAAATCTTCTTCACATAAAAATATCAATTAAACTCGGGACGACAGCTTTTAATGATGTTTTACCTGCATATAGCCTTTGGCTTAATATTTATGAGAATTCGTGATTGTTCAACCATTTATCATTTATGAGAGTCGCGTGGGCAAACAGGTGAAGAAACAGAACAAAGAAACAGAACTCTTATTCTTACACTAAACTAAAATACAGTTTCTGGATTGAAATTTATAAATTTGTAAAATTAAAAAATATGATACAACAATTAATTTTGAATAGAATAAAAGAACAAGAGGAATGCCATAGATAATCTTTTTTAAAAATTTCAATTAATTGTGTTGTCTTCCCAAATGAAGATTGATTTCAATATGACATATATTTTTTTCCGTGTACCCTTTAGTACAGTTTAGTGCAGTTTTTTGACCCCTTTGCAGTATTTACTAATTAACCGTTAACATTACCACCAGCACCAACTACCTATTCAACCTGCTGACAAATTTCCTTATGAGCTGTCCAAGTCTGACAAGTTGACGCCTTGGAAATTGTCAACGTCATCTAAGCCAAGCTAATGTTTATTGCCGCTGCTGTGGGGCATGTTTTTTACCGTTTGTAAACTGTCATATTTCTTGTGGCAGCCACAGCAAACGAAGCAGTTAATTTGTTATTATTTTGACATTAATTTGTTGATGATTTTTGAATGGTTTTCACTGCTGCCGTTCGACTCTGCATAATTTATTCAGATGTATAAATAACAAAACTGGAAATTCTATTTCCCCAGGGTACAAAAGAGATGGAAATACATAACTGAAGCGGAAACTTTTGGGAGAAAAAGTTTTGAAATCATAGAACCGAGAAATCATATTAAAAGTTTAATTTAGAACTAGTCAGAAACAAAAATGAATTTGTTTGTTACTTTAACTAAGTTTAAAATAAGAGTTTTCTTTACCAAGCTACAATATGTATTTTAATCAGCTGTCGGCTGCATTTAGTTGTACAACTCACTTAATTTTATCGTTGTTGAAAATTCGTTACCCATACATTTGACCTTTAATTGTATATTTTATGAACGCAAGAATTAAAAAAAAAGAATGGCGGAAAAAAAGGGACCAAATAGTTTCATTTAACGTATTTTATTTTTGCTGACGTTCGCCTACCGAAGGTTAAAGCACAAATTATGCAAAAGGTTGCGAATTAATGTATTACCAACTATTTTCAACGTTGCAGCAAATATTCACGCAATTTCCTGTCTCCGTTGCCAGCTGGCCAAAAAATGCGATCATTTTGTGTGGCATGCGACAGCGAACGTTTTTCGTTTTACCAACGAGAAATATTTCTGGCTAATTACGCCACTCGCTATCATTAACACATTTCTTAGTCATCATTCTTGGCCAGTCCTCCGCGGCTCTCTTTCTGTTGACCCAATTTTCCTGACAAACAAAATAACAGTAGCCGTCCACTGTCCACTTTGCCCACTTTGTCCACTGTGCAACTGAATCAAGGCGACTTTTACCCGCGCATTGAAATTAACATTTTTTGCTGGATTTCTTCAAGCTGCTGACAGTTGCAAGTCGCAAGTTGCCATTGCGACTGCAATTGCCTCTTGAGCAGCGGTCGAGCATTGCAATTAAATGTGAGATTAATTTGTGGATCAGCAACTTGTTGATGCCCAGCGGCGTTTGGCGGAAAATGCAAGTGGAAAAAAGCTGGTGGCTGGTGGAAAACGAGGGTGTTAAAATGGGTTAAGAAATGAAAATTGGATTGCGGTCGGTGGGAAAGGAGTTCAGGTGGACTGCTTGTGGCTAAAATATGTTCAAACATAGTTTGGATTTGCTGAGAGTACTGGTAAAATTGAAAAACTTTCAAACGGAGCAGCTAATTTATTACAAAACGCCTTAAAGCGCTAAAGAAAATTCGTATTTTGGTCAAAAGCATCGACAATTTTAGCTTAAGTAATTTACTCTTGAACTCAAGCATTCTCAAAATAGGTAATATCAAAGTTGTATTTCTAATAAATAAATCAACAAAAATAAAACATTATTCTGTAGCTTGTACATTTTTAAAATTGATTGTCATTTTTTTTTTTTTTTTAATTTTTGTACTGACAGCTCTGGCCAAAGAAAGGTGCCTTGCCATTTGATAAACTCACCAAAGTATACTTTCAACGGAAACGATTAAGGAAAATGGAAGTGACGAAGAAAAACCTGACTCACCTTTGGCCAGAAAAACGCCCCAATCGACTGGCACCTGGAAAAGCGAAGGCCAGAAAAAGTGTCGCCAAGTGTCGCTCATTGTCTGGTTCGACACGTTAACCGCGGGTTCACACGCTTTTTATGGTGGCCACATTAACGTGGCCAACAAATGTTGCCAAACGTTTCTTGTGCTGCGGATTCGGCAGATCATCATCATCATTATCTTCATCAGAAGCAGCAGGCGGCAATTAAAACGCGCGCGAAAGTAAAACGTTTTACAGTTAACAAAAGAAAATAAAAGAAGAGATACATATATACATATATAAAGATGAAGAGGTTGCAAAAGCAGCAACAAATTGCATATTCAGAAGTCATCAACAAATGGTTTTTATTGCACTCATTACCACCGCAGTCTCTCGCTTTTGTTTGCTTTCGCTGGACTGAACGAAAACAATTTTCGTGCTGCATTTACCAAATGAAATTGAGCGAATATTAATACGTTTTTTTTTGTTTTTCAATCATGTGCAATTAAATGCAAATCAGTACGTAATAGCCGCATGGCCGGTACTCCGCCCCAAACTCAATTAATCTCCCGTCCGCCAGATGAGATATGAAATATTGAACAGTGTCAAGGCTTTAATTACTTTATTACCCGAGATTCCGCCTGAGGAAAAACGGGAAGAGACAGGATCGAAGGCGGTGGCCTTAGCGGTACTTTGACTTAAGGGGCCGACAAAAAATTAACCAAAAGACAAATCGCTTACGCCCTCTCTTCCAATTTTGATGTTCGGCTTCTTCCTTCAGGAGGCCGACATAACAATTTAGTGTAACGCTGTCTCTACAGCATATAGGTTCATAAAAACGAAAGAGATATATGCACATGAAATATAATTTAATTTATAACAAAGCTCAGGCGCAGGACATGCACAGTGGAAACCGGTTCTCAAAATTTTTAAAGGATCAATTTAAATCTATTATACCATTTTTTTGGGATTCATGTTAAGGTGTTTTAATTGACGAAGAAATTAAATATAAGAAACGAGATAATTCAGATACCTTTATCAGTCTGCTTTTACAGACTTTTCATCGATAGGTAAAACGACATGTTAACTGATTATAAACAAAAATTAAGAACATTTTCCATTTTCCATAAAGTTTGGTTAAGACCTCATAAATAAAAAAATGATAAAAGAGTATTCACGAACAAATTAAACATAAGAACGAGATTGTTCAGATATTGAATTAAAAATTTTATCAGTCGGTTTTACGGACTCTTGACGAAATAGAAACTGATAATAAAGTTGAGAATTTCTAAAGTAAATATGACAAAACAAAACTTAAGAACATTTTCCATAAACTTAAGAAGATAATTGTTTTTAATAAGAGACTAATAATGGAGTATTTCCTTTAAATCTTATATATCCCTTACACTCACTTTACATGTCCTCCTAATATTACAAAAGTCTCTTTCTCTCCCAAACATCTCAAGAATTTTCGAACCACTCCCATGGCTTTGGCTCCACTGTCTCGCGTTTCAATGCGAAATTTGACGATGGCCACACAACAAATAAGCTGGAGTATCTGGACAGAAGGCAGCCGAAACCGGAGGCCACACACAAGAGGCGGATCCGAAAACCCCGAAATGGAGCCCGAAAAAATGAGAATTAAATATAAAATGCTGCCAGGGCTGAGCTCAGCTCAGCTAAGCTCGGCTCCGAAAACTGAGGTTCAGCTGTCGGGCTTGGTCAATGAAAAATTAATTAAAAACCCTGCCCATACGTCGGCCAAGGAAAGTAACTAGAGAAATGGCTCATTACAATGATTACGAATATGAGTACGAATGGGAAGACGAGTGAGTCAGGCTACGTGCACTGCAAGCCAAGTGGAGAACCACAACGCGGAGAAGGCCTAGAACAAGTCGCACCGATTGATTTGCGAGAGTGGAGCATGGCGAATTGACCCACTGTAGCCGAGACGAGAAGAGACGGCTGTGGAGAATTGTTATAACTGCGCTTTGCTCGGCTAACTGTGGCAAGACCTCAATCCAGATACAAAACGCCGCTTGGCACGTTCGCGCCCGCAGTTCTCTATTCTCGATTCTCGATTCGCGGCTCTGAATTCTCCAGTTTCGATTTGTTCAAAATAACCCCAAAAGGCAAAGCGGCCAAGTGGCCAGTTGGCCAATTTGTTTAATTACTGCAACGCTTATCAAGTGAGAGTTCCAATTTGTTTTGGCGGGGAAAGTTGCCAGTCAATGAACGGAAAATGCCTTCTAAAAGAAGTCAAACGGGGGAAAAACTGGTGACTGAGAGCCCAGGTCAATAAACTCTGATTCATATTTCATAATTGGAGGGCACGAATATCTGGTATTCAATTTACCGACTTTGTGGAATAAATCTCGTATCATCTTTATGCAGTACCATAAATAAAAGGGAGTCCCAGAATTTAGAGGCTGTAAATGCTTTGTAAATGTAAACGCTATCACGAAAAAAAAATCTAGCCACCGATGCAAATATTTACATGCAAGACCCGATAAGACACGATCTAGATTTAGAGTGTAAACTCATAAAGTCAGTTGTAAACGCATATTTGCTTTGATAAATCTGAGATAAGTGCTTTGTTTTTGAGCAGAGTAGATGCAATCGAGGGGATTTTCATGACAATGTGTTCCAGTTAAATTGGAATTTCTGCTGCTGCTGCGGCTGCATCCCATTTCCATGGGCAACGCCCCTGCCCGGAAGCCTTCAACTGGCGGTGTTGCAACTGGGTAAATGCAGCTACTTTTACTTTAGACCAATCTCTCGCTCTCTTTTTTTTCGAGCTGTGCTTGCATAAGATACTTGTTGGGGCACGGGCATGGATACATAGACACACGCCCCAAATAAACCACTAAACCGGTGACACTCCGCCTCCGCAGCACTCTTCTCCTGCCCCAAGTCGTCCCAAGCGCTCCACATCCACATCCAAGTCCACTCCAATCCACTGCAAGTCGGTGCCCCGCGAGCCGCTAATTCAAACAAATTGCAGCATAAATGCATTATAAAAGGCAGAGGAGCTGCTGCGGACGACACAGTGTGACAGTAATAATGTCACTCGCAGTCACAAATGGCCGATGGGGAGGGGTCTGGTATGGATATGGATGTGGATATAGGTGGAATAGGGGATACCGAAGCGTGAATGCCAGTGATAAATTAGCTAGCTTCAGCGGGCTGGTCATGTGTGGGCACTGTACAGTGGTCACTGGGACTCGAGGGCCGGAATCTAGTGGCTTGTATGGTTCTTAAAAGTTCAAATCCTTTTCTTTTTACTTATTTCCTATCATAGCTTCAACTTCTCAAACCCCCATTTGAAACCCAAACAAGTTTAAATAGGCAAATTTAGATATGTAAACGGGAAATTATTATAGCCGTCACTCGTAAATTAAAAACTGTAAAAGGTAATAAGGTAGAAGGAAGCGATTCAGACCCTTTAAATAAATAAATATTCTTGAACAGCATCAAATATAATGCAAATATAAAGAAATTAATCAGCAATGTTTGGTTTAAGTGGTGTCACAAAAAAGTTGTATATTGTTAATTAATAAATCAAATATATAAACTATATGCTTTGAAAACAAAATTCCTTTATTTAAGAACAATTAACCTTTATATTAAATAAGGAAAATATTCCTAAATTTATTGCAATTTTTCCTAAAATCAATAAGTTAGGTTTCCTGAGTGTAGATGTATTAAAATTTAGGAATTATCTAAATAGCCCATCATAAACTATAAAATGTTTGATTACCACTTAAATAATAAACTTCTTTAAAATAATGTGAATCTAGTGCTCTTATTATACGTTTATTGCCAGTTAAATTTTATATTCTTCCATTGGATTTGCCAGTTAAACCGGCAGTAATCAGTGCATCATGATCTAACATCTTAGATTTTTTTAACATGTTTAGGAATGCAATTTGACCACATGACGCATTTGAAGACCCATCAAAAATTGAATGGCACGCACGCTGGGTAGATCCCCTTCGCCAGGTCATTGAACCCCATTGAACCAGAATTCTCTTCGCCCTGCCAGCTAATTGATTGTTCTACTCCATTTGATAAGCTCTCGGCAATTGCTCATTTCTGGCACAATCGCGGCACTCATGGTAATGGTTAATTACACTGACGATCTAGCCACATGCGACCCACTGTGCCGCATTGCAAGTTGCAACTGTTGCCAGTTTCTAGATGCTAGATGCTAGACGCAACTGCAACAGCAACAGCAACTCGGTGGCTGACAAGCAAGTGTTTTGTTGTAGTTGCTGCTGCTGATGTTGCTGCAGCTAATTTGATTAATGATAAGCCCGGCTTAACTGAGGACGATTATGATTCATTATGTGCGCACAAGCCGGCACACTTAGCGCAGAAGATACAAATGCAGATACAGATACATTGGCCGAGGCCGGTGATCCGGAGAATCTGTCTATCGGTAGCGAAATTTCATTAAATAGATTAGGGGGCCTGCCACCAAACCAAACGAAACCGTGGCGAATCCAAGAAAGAACACTACTTTATTGCGATGAACAACAAGTGGTCGTTGTTATGCGAACACTGTTTGGAGCACTGTTTGATGCGTAATTGAAGCCACAATTGAATTTGCTCTGGGGGCCCATTCTATGCCATCTGCTAGATACAATTTCGCTGCCTTTGATTACATGCAATGAGCCATTTCCTCTATGGCTCACTGTTTACTGCCCCACAGACTGTAAATGGCAGCTCTTTACTCGGTGCTAACACTTGAAATCGGGCTTTGGGCCAGCATTTTGTTGTTGCACCTCATTTGGGCCAAAAACAGAGCGCTGGCTTCATGTGGCGAGGCAAGCTGTTAGTAAAGTGGCAGAGCGGAGATATATGATTAGGCTTCCTGGTCGATTTGGATTGGGCAAGGTTTCTCTGATCAAAACATGTTCTTATTTAACAAGGAGAACTTTACTCGCATTTATGGGAAAAATAATTATATATTTCAAATGTTTATTAAAATTTGAATGGATTTATTTATCTGGACTTTCATTTAGTTTGGAGCCCAATAGTTTAGTAAAATGAACAGACTGGGTAATACTGGTAATATATATTTTTTTGAGATCAAAAGGAATAGGTTCCTCCTATAGGAATAAGAATCATAACCTTCCTACTTATAAAAACAGAACAAAATTGTCTAATGATTAACTCCGGCCAACAGCAAAGAATTTTGTTAATTTATTAAACAGTATTTCCAGTGTTTTGGGGCTATATTCTTTAGGTTTTTTTTGTATTTGCCCGACTTTTTGTAATAATATAGTTTCTAGCACATTCTAATAGCTGATGTGGTGTTACTGTAGGTAAAGTAAATTGAAATTGCCTGAGATTTCTTAGTTTCCAGCTGCCTTTCTGGCCTTTTCGGCCTCTTTCTCGGCCTTCTCCTTCTCCTTTTGCTTCTCCTTTTCGGCCTTTTCGCGTTCCTTGCGCGCCTTTTCGCGGGCTTTCTCGCGCTCGGCCTCCTCCTTTTCGAGCTGCGCCTCCGTCTCTTTGCGCTTGCGGTCGCGCTCCTTGTTCCTTTCGGCCCTGACCTTGGCCTTCTCCTTGCGGATCTTGTCGCGCTCCTTCTCCTGCTCCTCGAGCCGCTTCAGCTCGTCCTTCTCCCACAACTCGAAGGCCTCGCGCTCGGCGGCCAGCCGCTGCAGCTCGTCCAGCTCGGCATCGGTGATGCCGCCGTCCATGTCGCGCTGCATCAGGTCCACCTCCCGCTCCATGGCCACCTTGGCCCGCCGACGCCGTACGCCCAGCTCCTTGGCCTCCACTGCGTCCTGGTGGCGCTCCTCGCGCGCCTCCTTCTCCTCCCGCCGACGCTCCTCCTCGATCTCAAAGTCCTCCATCTCGTCCTCGGTGTAGGGATACTCGGGTATGGTCCAATTTAGACACATGATACCTGAGGTTAGCGTGGTTAGTGTAGGAAAGTGCAGGAAATAGCGATCGAGGAACGAATTGATCAAATATATCTCGACTTTCAAAATGCAATTTTGGATACTACTACACGACTTATTAATTTCCGCATTAATTTGAGAAACTACTAAAAAAATTTAATTCTAAGATTTAGGAAATAAAATCATAATATTTTGTTTTCTGAGTGAAGATGTATCAAGATATCACATTATGAACTGAAATGTTTGGTGACCACTTAAATTAATTAAGGCTTCTTTAAAATAGCGTGAGACTAATGCTCTTATAATAAGTTTATTGCAAGTTAAAGTTTATGATCTTCCATTAGAAATATCTGTTAAACCGACTGTAATCAGTGCATCTAAGAGTTGTATGCAATTTTCAAAATATTTTTAAAGTATTTTTACCAAAATTGAATGGAAACCGATATTTTTGCCAACCGTGATAATATATCCCAGTTGAAAACTAATAGTATCGATTTAAAATCAAATCGATACAATTTTATGCGTACTCCATACTCAGATATTCCTACCTGATGACAAGGCATAGCCCAAAGATCCCCCTGCCGCCAGGGCACCGGAGATCAGAATAAGATTATAGCGACTGTTCTTGGCCGACCAGGCCTTCATGAAGTCACCCTCCGGCTTGGGGCAGTCACTAAACACCGCGTGCTGTCCTCCGCTGGCAAAAGTGCCCGGTTTTCGCTTCTTCTCGCCACCAGGACATTGCGGCGGCTTGGAGGACTTGGGCGGTGGCTGTGTGGCCTTCACGAACTTGGGTGGCGGTGGGGGAGTTGGCGTCTTGGCCGCCATTCGCTGTAGCCCAGTGTTGTGGATCAACATCTGGCCAATGCGTACTGGAGGGGAGGATCAGGGAGGTATTAAAAACCATTTTGTACGAAAATCATGCGGCTTTTACTCACATCCCCTCTGGAGGCGCTCTTTGGCCGTTATTATAAATCGCGACATGGTTCTTTCTCGTCACTACCCGCGAATTCTCTTCTCGACCTTCGTGGTCTTGGGAAACAGTGATTTTCAAGTAACCAAGTGTTTGTCTACTAAAATATAAAATTTGTTCCAGTGACTAACTTAAAAATCAAATCGATGACAAAATCAATTGTTGCTGAGTTCAGATGAGGGTCTCCTTCGTTCGTATTGGCCGTCCTGAGCAGATGGTTTTTTTACGTAACCGTTAAAAAATTATGCCGTCCAAGATTACTTGCAGCAAATTGGTGGTCTAAAGAGTAAGTGTACACAAGTGACACATATAAGAATTTACGCTAACACTTTTTACCAACAAATTAAGAACAGTCAATAAAAAAATTAGTAAGCTTATTTAATGGATAGATGAAAGACTACTTGATCTAGCTATCAGACAAACAAAAATCCATTTCAACCAGTTAGATCAAAACTTCAGCATGATGTGTTTAGGGTTCTTAGACTTTTTCCTTAGAGGTAAATCGAAACATTTTCCAAGTACCGCAAGTTCTCAAAATCACTTTTCCCGAATTCTCCCAAAATGCAGTAAACCAGTTTTTAGCAGACTGCACTTCGTTGGTGATAACAAGCGAGATACACAAATGTACAACTAGGAAAAATTGTGTACGATAATTTACACAACGGTTTTCGTGTAAGACACAAAAGTTCGGCCGATAAGAATAACATAACCCCAGAAGACCCCAGAAGACCCCGGGACCCACACCCCATTAGCATGTTTCTGAAAGAGAATTTCACGGAAATTTATGATGCCCGGCAGAGAACACACCTCGGAGAAGGTGTCACGTGCGCTGTCAAAAATCGGTTGGTCGAGACGAATGCATAATAAAGAGTGGACAGCCGGGCAGAGGCAGACACGAAAAGTGGCCAGCAGATAAAGAAGCTAAGGCTAATCGCAGAATGCGGTCAACAAACTGGTTCCGATCTGGCTCAACAAGTGGGTGGACATAGTCGCCGAGTGGGTGCCATGCAATTGGAGCCATGAAAATATACACTTTATTCAGCGAGCAATCGTGGAGAAAAGCAGATCAACGTCGGGGTAACATCGCGCCGCGTTTGTAGATTCGGCGCCTCTTCTTGCGGTCCTGGCGTATGGCGATAATCGAGATGAATATGAATCCCAGATAGACGACGGCGGTGACGAAGCATCGGATGGACACTGTGTGGTAGGCCTCCTCGGCCCTCGTCTTGAAGTCCTCCGGGTCCCTAAAATTAGACGGCAAGGGGAGGTCCTTCAGCAGCATCAGCGACCGGACGAAGAAGAAAATTCCTAGCAGATTCAGCATGATGAAGGCCCAGGAGCTCATGAAGAGGCAAAAAAACGAGCACTTTCGGCCACAAACCATTCTCGATTCTCGATTCGACCCGAACTATGTTCGACAGTGTAGGCAAGTGCTGCTCTGACCGCAACAGGTGCCAAGTTTAAGCCGACTTCGAAAGCGAAACCGAAATCGGAATGTGTCGGACCCGCTATATATATCTACATACGGCTACGTACACGTACAAGTACAACCTTGTGCGATTTCAGCGGCATTAGATCTGAGTGGTCGGATTATAGAGTTCAGGTGCCGGTGCCTCTCGCTTTCGGTGGCTTTGCGGTTGAGTTTATTCAACTCGAATTGGTTCAGTTTCGATCTGAACCATTGATGGACAGCTGAGAGAGCAAGTCTTCGATACCATATATATCTCCGGCAGCTACGGTTGCGGTCAAAATACTACCAAGTCGTAAAGCAAGAAAAACAGTAATATAACATCTAAACCAAACTTAAATTTTTTTATGTTATAGGCATTTATCTGTACTAAAAAAATAGTATAAAAAAATATGTCTAGTTTAAAACTATTACGAGTCTCAGTTGTTAATAATACATATTCTATCATACTTTTAAGTGATATTAATAAAAAAACGAAAAAAGGACATTTATTTTCTGCAATTTGAATGCTATTATTGTAAAATGATTTTCTATTTATATCACTTGTGCACTTTGTTGGTCTGAATGTAGGCCAACGCAAGTAAGAAGCTGATTCATAAAAGGGCAGATTTATATTTAAATTTTTCTCTTAAATCATGCTCAATATATTGTATTTAAATAGCTAACCAAATAATTTAGCAATAATTAGCACAACTTACCGCGAATGCTTTACGTTCTCCAAAAATCCGCAAAGGGGCAAAAAAATCTTGCCGCGGTTGCGAAGAAGCAGAAGAATCCACAATAAAATTTTTACCAGTTTCTTGAAAATCCGTTACAAAACATCAGGTTGTTGTGAAAATTCGTAAGTCGTTTTCGCGGTTGCTAAACTTTTTTTACACTCTGTTGTTTTTTTAACGTTTCTTTTGTTTGTTTATGTCAATTATCGTTAGCTTTTATGGGTTACTAAACAGGACAAATAGGACACAAAATACAGAATTAGGAAAATTATAAAAAAAAAATCTTAATTATTATAAACTTGTATATATTGTTAACCACATGGTGCAACTTGAGACAAAAGGCCCCAACTCTAATTGAGTAAATATGTTTTTGGTAACTTAAGCTGCGGATTTCGTAGAGCCCCCAAAAATGGGGGTCAAGTCCATTAGGCTAAAACCCGATCCCAACGCGAAAGACCTTGACATTAGGGCGTTTGCTCACTGAGCTTGGTAATTACTTAGGTGTCTCGAATTCCCTTTTGCACAAATCAATCAAGCTCTCTTTTTCTTTATTCCTCATACGATTGCAGAGAGGAAAAAGATAAGGAATATTTAATGTTACTTCCACAAAAATGTACTTCCATAATTAAAGCTCATAATATTTAACTAACCAATTAATTTCTCTCTTTAACTAAGAATGACTTTGACTTATCTTGTTTATAGTAAAATTAATTTTGTTTAATTTTCTTAGGAAACTTTTATAATTGACAAAATATTTCTTAAGACTTGCTTTTTTCTCAGAGTGTAGTTTCAGTAACGGTTTAATTGTTGTTATTTGACATATTTGCTTAGCACATTCTTCATTGCAATTGCACACACACTTGTTTCTTTTGTTGTAAGCTCAGTTATCGGAATAATCAGTAAAAATATTTCGATGGAAAAAAAACAGAAAAACAAAAAAAAGAAATGCTGAGCTTTCTGTTTGTGTGTTCGCCTGAACTTGTTAGCGTAAATGTTAAGTAAATAATCTAAAATGAATTTGTTATTTCTGAATGTGTTTTATTTTTGGTAATATTCACTTCTTATTTTTATTTAATTTTATTTTTGATTCGCCTTAAACTTTTCGGGTTTTTTTGTTTGCTTCGCACTTTCAAGCACTTTTTAAAAATTCAAACATAACACTTTTCTGTGAGTGCGGTTTTCCAAAAACCGGTATGTCAATCCAAAAATCACTGAAAATTATGAAAAACTATTAAATAGTATTTTTCGAATTCTTCGTGCACCTTTACTTCGAATTTTCGACTCCGGTCCGACCGCCGCGCTGCGAAAACAAAGATTGAGCGCGAGTTTCGTTGCGATGTGGTTTAAATAGTTGGGGTCTCCCGCTCTCTCCCCAACGCACAGTGGAACGGCTCTCATACGGTAGGCCCCAACTCTTACAGAGAGTTACAGTGAGTCGAATTACTAGATAGAAGCATACTATTTAACTCGTAAAGTGAGTCCCGCATTTCTTAATGTGTAAAAAAAAATAAAAAATATATTTTAAAACGAATTTATATAGATAGATATTTTGAAGAATTTTAAATACTCATATTATTTTGGCTCAACACAAATAATGAAAATCTTTCACTCACATGACTGCTATGATTATTGACTTATTCTATCTTATAAAGAGGATATCGACACAAAGGAAAGTCTACATGGCTTGTGAAGCTTAAAATTGATTTAATACAAAAGAGGAATAAATGTATGTTTTTTACAAAATTAAAATTAAAATTTAAAGCAATTTTAAAAGTATATTAAAGTTATAAGTATTATAATATTTTTGATTTTTTGCGTCTATCTGTTTCACTGTGCAACGCTCTCTGTCCATTGCTCTCTTTCACTCAAAGGCTCTTTCAAGAATAATGGCTCTCTGAGAGCAACAAGTGGGAGCAGTACTCTTTACTTCGCTGGCGAAGTTGTGGGTGTTTAAAAGCCTGGAGAGAGAAAGATTGGGAGAGAGCTTAATGGTCCATTGAGTGAAAGAGAATTAATAGAAAGTAATGGGTTTACAAAACAATCATTATTTTTCTGGTTTAATAAAAAAATAAGAATACAATTTACAAACATTATAAAAAACTGTTGGACTGATTTCTTTGAAAATTTAAGTAATTAATTTTTATATTTTGGTTTGATTTAACAATTTTTATAGTATATAACAGCTTTAAACATGCTTCAAGATGAACAAGAATATTGAAAAATTGTATTCCTTAGTTAAATCATGTACTTAAGTTTTACATATGTAGCATTATACAATCGATGTCTGTGAATTATTAGCTAATTTTTTCATAATTTGGTTATTAACAACGAATTTGCCACAGGATGCTCTGGAATTATAATAGAATTAAAAGCTCGCTTTATTAAATGCAAGCTGGTGCACTTAATAATCAGTCATTGGCCAAGTGCTTTTATCAACTCAGTCGCTCAATTTGTATGTAATGTCGTAGGTAAAAGGGCACGTGAAGGACATCTACTGCCCACGGCAGAAACACCACCCACCTGTTGGGTGGACTTCTGAATGCAGTTCTTTTGGCATTCACATTTCGTTTAAAGGGCAAAGAGCACCTGGAAATGTGTTTTACTCTTATCTCCCAATGCCAGCTACATAAACTTTTCATCATATTCGTGTGGTAATGCACTGAGAATAAAAGTAATAAGATTTAAATTCAAACTTTATATTTAAAAAGAAAATTAAATATGTTGGTAGAAAAAAGAACATATTCCTGATGAATAACAAAACCATAAAACTAAATTCGGAATCAAAAACTCAAATGAATTGTTGAAACCTAGAATAATATCTCAATGATTAGAAACTCTTTAATGTTAATTATGGAATTTTGAGGAACTATTCTATAAGTATTAAAGAATTTGTAAATTTAATATGAGTTTGAAGTGAAAAACCTTAAAAGTACATTCAAAGTTTTTGTTTATTAAATGTATAGCTATTTCTTATTTATAATTTTATTTCTATTTTTTTTATAAGAAATATTGTTATATACTTTAACAGGGTTTTTTTCTTTATTCATATTGTGCTCTTTTGGCAAACACTTTCCTTTGTCTATGCTCTTACGCTATTCAAGGTAGAAATATTCCTTATTAATAACTTTATTATATCTTTATTATAAGCAATATTTTTATTTATTATACCAGTGAATTTTGTGTAGTCCATTCATATTGTGCTCTTTTGGCAAACACTTTCCTTAGTTAACACTCCCACTCGTCGGCTAATTAAAGCCAAACTTTTATGGCAAACTAATCGGGTTATTTAAGCCTTATTAAAATCAGATCTCCGTTCGATTCTGTTCCATTCTGTTTGCTACCGAATTGGCCAAATCCGCTTAATAGATGGCCAAATAGGGCCGGCGATTGATGTGGGATCGAAGAGCACTATCGATTACCCAAAAGGCTAACAAAAGTTTTCGCATCGCGGATTTCCGCTCCCAAGCTACTAGAATTTCCATACTTATCCCTATTCGATCATCAAGTGGCGTCTCAGATCAGAAGAAGGTCATACGATACCGCCGCCAGGATGGGAAAAGGGGGGTAGCCCTGAGTTTACCGATTAGCATGTTAGCGGCGGCTGCTTAAGGTCTATAATTAAGCGACATAAACTTGGGTATTAGGCGCTAAATACACAAAAAAACAAAAAAGTAAACCTCTTGAGTGGGAGAATAACAAAGGATGGGGCGGGAGGGGGGAGGGAGGTGCGCCTCTTCTCGATTTGCATAACTGTTCGTTTGGGCCCAGAAGTCGGGGGATGTGCCATGGGTCTGGGTTTGGGCCTGGTTATGGATATTGGAGTTGGTGTTGGTGTTGGTGTTGGTGTTGGTATTGGTACTGCTATCGGTATTCGACTGCATTCGAAAAACAGACGGACGGCAAATGAAAACGGAGGCAAACATACGCACACACCTGAATTTACCTGGGCACTGCACCTGTCCACATAAGCGACTTCTACGTTGGGCTTTCATTTGCTGCTAAGAAAGAGTAAACAGCGCGCGTCGCTGCTTCTTACCCGAATATACCCTTAATATTACAAAAACGAGGTACTTAAGTTCTCAAAAACAGCTCAGAGTTATTGCCTTACCAAACATTAGCACGACAAAAGAAAATAATAATATATTATATATTACTAAGTGTTTGGTAAATTTGTAGTATATTAAACATTGAAACTTAAATGTGTATATCTCATGCAATTAATATGAAAATTGTGATATAAAATGTGTACCAATTATTACAGTTAATATTATTCTTGCCAATGTTGAGATGAACTAATAGAACATGTATTACAATATTTATAGTAAATGAAGTAAAATTATATAACTAGTAAAATACACAAAAAATACCTGCTAGTTTTGTCTTGTGTGCCCTAAGGGCATTAGAAATTCGACACTGTTCGAAGTTTTACTTTCTTCATTCGTTTTTCTTTCCGTATAACACAAAAGAATTTCCATCAATAATGTCAATAGTGCTGCAACAACAACAACAACAACAACATTGACACTGCACTAGCAACAGCAATAACAACAAAAGCAATGGCAACAACACCACGACACTCCTTTTGGCCCTTGCCTTTGGGTTCTACTTCTTCTGCGGCCAAGACGAATTATGGCCATTAAAGCTGCTTGGGGTTTTAAGTTATTAGGCAACTTGAATTTCAAACTGCACTTGACAAACGCACAAAAAAAAAATGTCCAGTGCGCAGTCAGTCAATCAACGTAGTGTGTAATTAAATAGTTTATAATCTAGGCTTAAAAGTTATTACTTATATTATAATACTTATTGTTTTCATAAAAGTCCTCATCAATCACTCTGAGGGAACTATTTTTCAACACAACAAGTTTAAAATTGGATTTAAGGTCAGTGCTCAGCAAAGTCCATCAAACCACCCATCCCACCCACTCATTCACCTGTTGTGTTATGATGGGAGTAAGCCGATGACCGCCCTTAAACCCCTTTAAATCGTCGACACCCCAAAGC
This sequence comes from Drosophila elegans, assembly GCF_018152505.1. NCBI lineage: Eukaryota > Metazoa > Arthropoda > Insecta > Diptera > Drosophilidae > Drosophila > Drosophila elegans. The sequence goes on along the minus strand of NW_024546112.1, from coordinate 96,911 downwards.
TGGGCTGTGGATTGCTCATACGTCATTAACTTCAGTGACTTTGATCTAAATTTGTTCGAGTCTCTGGGTCTTATATTGATTGGGGTGCAGATTATTCTATGGGTGTGCTGCGGAAATCAATAAACAAAGGAATGGTAGAGTTAATGTGCGAGAGATTTTTAATAAATAAGAAAAGGTTGAAAGAATAGTTTTTAAATGTTTATGCTTATGTTTATTTAAAATGTAAAATAAGTTAATAGGTTTAAAGCTACCAAAAAAAAAAAGAAAGGCATAACAAGAGAGGAACTATAGAACGACGGTGTAGTGAGTTATGTTATATATATCTTAACAAAAAAAAACAAATTTATCTCAGTTTTCCTTCATTGTGCTTTATAATATTTTATCTAATCAATTCCAATTACTTTTCAAATTTCGACATGGTATGCAACAATAATAAAGGAAAAAAATTAAAGTAAAATATAAAAATAAATTTATTTGTGTCTTTTTCTTTACCTAGTAAACACTTAATTTACATTGGGTAGTTGAGTATCGCCATCTGTGGTTGAGTATCGCTAGCTTTAGAAAATGTCTGTCAGATGGCGCCACTAAACCAAGCTTATACCTAAGCTGCAAAAACCCAGAAAGCTACCTTTTAATTAAAGCTTTCAGCCAGCTCAATCTAATTGTTAGTTTTTATATTTTTATACCCTTGCAGAGGATATTATAAATTTCAGTGAGAAGTTTGCAACGCAGTGACGTTTCCAAACCTAAAAAGTATATATATTCGGGATATATAGCCAAGTCCGTCTGTCTGTCTGTCTGTCCGTCTCTCAGTTTTTAAGGTGTTTCACGAATTATTCCCAAAAGATATACTGTTGCAAATAGTATATAAGTATGTATATACATAGCTCTTATAGGTTCCTATCGTGGAACTGTTTTCTTTTTTTTTTTGTTTTGGTTATTGGAGATGAAGCAATGGCTTATTATTTAAGAATATCGCTTTAAATTTGATTAAAGTCGAAATATTGAAAAAAATAAAGACAAAAAGTTAACTTCTTTCCATTCTTTTCTCTATTTCTTTTAAATAATACGCTAAATAATTACGCTTTTAATTTTATTAAAATCGATATCATATAGCTGCCATCGGAACGATCGAATAATTGGGCCGAAAATCATCATAGATTCAATGTCTTTAAGCATAAACGCATGTGATTCGAAATTAAAGAATATTTAATTTCACTTCTTGTTTAGATAATTTGACCAGAACCCATATATAAGGGCCTTAAGCCGTTGTATATAAGTTTCTTTAATTTTATTTAATTGTATAAAAAGCATTCAATAGGTTTTAGGAAAGTGCATCTTTAACGACGACCACAACCACATTCACTCCATCTGCTACCACGGCAATAACCGTTTCACAACCGACCACCTCGATTCAGTCATCCCATAAATAAGCCACTTACCACCAATCCTGTTGACGAAAAACAAACAAGAAGGCGAGAAAACCGTTGGCAATTTACGGAGTGGAAACTGTCATTGGTTCGCTTTAGGTTGGGATTGCCAAATGCAAAACGGTTTCGAGATACATTCCAAAAAAATATAAGGTAAGGTTTTAAACCTTTTACAGTGCAATTAAATCTACATTAAAGGGTAATATTTTCCTTATCTTTTTTTAAATTTTAGTGTGCCCATAAAAGTGAGACATTGTCAGTGAAAAAAAAAATTAAATTAATCCAAAAACTCCAAAACCTGCTCCTGGGCATAGTAAAGACTCCCGGTCACGTCAGATGCGAGGCTCGAAGTCTGTCAGCTCACGAATCCAAATCCACTTCCATGTCCACCACGATTCATTCATTAATTCAGGCAAAGCGTCATAAATGCCACGCGGTTTTCATTTGGCTTTTCTGGCTAGTTGAATTAATTAAGCAGCGTTTTTCCAATCGGCAATGTTTTTCTCGGCCGTTCCGCTTGGCATTTGCAAGTCAAAAGCGTCGGCATTAATTAATTAAGGAATTCAGCGCTTGCGCGCCATTGGGCAATCGTCTCGAATTCTCCTCCATTCAGCGGCTAATGGTTAATTAGGCCCGTCATCCAAAATCCGCGGCACTTTGCACCCATTTTGGAGCGCACACCGCCCCACTGCCAAATGCGGCTATAGACTCGTCTCTCGTTCGATGCCAAAATAAAGAGGGGAACGACGAGTTCCTTAAATCGGCATTTAGTGTGTGGCAATCGGGCATTTGACCTTGCCACCCTTCTGGCCCAATCGATGGCTGGAAAATTGCTTTCCACCTGGCCAAAATGTGGGGCAGTGGCTGGGAAATCTTTTATTTATAAGCACAACGATCTGTCCGCATCGAATTGGACATGGAACACTTGTTTGGCAGTCGCCGACCACTGGCAACAATTGCTGCTATTGACTTAATATTTGCTAATAGATTTCACATAAATCACATTCCACTGCCATGATTTATGCATGGACTCCGATCGCAGGTGACTCTCTGTCTCTGTCTCTCTCTCTCTCTGCCGTCTCATGCCGTCTCTTTCGCCCCAAAAGCCAAACATTTTCGAGATGTTGCTGTGGTGTTTTCGAGGCCTCTTAAGAGGAAACTCCACTGAAGTGCCTGCAAGTTGCATGCGCCGATCCGAGAGGCATTACGAATTATTGCAAATTTCTGTGACTTAACACTTGGAAAGCAAGGGAAGCACAAGAAAATTTGGAATTTCGAGGACATTAAAGATCGAAAGTTTATTTAATAATGTGGTTACACATTATGTTTGTCTGCGTTTTGGACCCTTTATTATAAATGAGTATTCATAGGTCTTACGTTTTAAGTCGATCCTTATCTTAAATATCGGCCTCTTGAAATTTCCAGATTTTTTGCATACAATTTTTTGTATATTTTACTTTGATGAATATTTGTTTAATTAATAATCAATCATTTTGTAATACCCTTTCATTTTGTATTTCTCTAGATTTGCACTCAGGACTATCGCGTTTCTAATAAATTAATAAATTAAATCAAGTAAATTGCTTTTTAATTCTTATAATCTTTTAAATACTAAACTCATATAATTACAATTTTTTAAGATGTTACGTTAATAAAAATTTTGTTTTGGGGTACATTGTCAATACCGATACTAAAATAGTACAGAGTTATTTACATAAACGTTAATAGGTTTTATTAATTGTATGCTTATTTACCATGCGAACAAATTTTCTAGTCAGTGTAAACGACGTCATTAACCTGAGATAAGAATGTTGTAAGTCCAGGGCACATTTTCTTAGATTTGTAGCACTATTAATGTTTTGATGACCCAATGCCATCGCAGCTTGTCATCGCTACGAACCCCCAACCACCCCATGGGGTTAATCATGGCGGCAATAAAAAATCCCACGAGTTGCCAGATGCTCAACCGGCGAATTCAGTCCGAGAAGGGGCAGACCCCCGATCGATCGATCGATCGATCCACCGATCGACCGATCGCTTTGTCGATCGATGGAGAGCTGGCACGGGGGAGCTGGGGCATCATGCCGATCCGATTCCCCGTCCACCCTCAAGTGTCCTCGAGACGAGACGGCGTGGCTGCGGCTGCGGCTGAAATCGCCCATCCAATATGGTCAAATGTGGCACGCAGCGGCATTCGAGGCACGAAAAAGATAAATATGAAGCTCGCCTAGATATTCGGCCCGTTTGGGCTGGCGTTCGCCGATTTGGCAAGCGTCATTATGCAATTTGGGGAGAATTTCCCAGCGACACCGAGAATTCTTTCGAGAATGGCTTCGAGAACAATTAGACGGCATTCTCCGCTGGCTAATTAAGTCGTTAGTGGCAAGGCTGGATGTTTTCGAGAGGTGTGGTGCTGTCCAAAAGTGGCCAGCTAATCAGCGAATTCAATTAGCGCGCGCTTTCCAATTCGAGGCACTGGGGGTGCCCCCAGTGGAAAAGCCGCCTTTCCTGCGACTCCTTAGTCGGCAAGTGGTCTGCCTTCACATCGGAGATCGCAGATCCGAGCTCCTAGCTCCCAGCTCCCAGCTCCAGGTCGTTGCGTCATCAGCGCACGAGAATTGCAGTTTCACCTCAGCCGAGATACTTCACAAATTGGTGCTGCTTGGCCCGCTTTGTTGACTGCTCACTGACTGTTTGTCCGAAGCTCAGATCGAAATCTAGTCAAGATCTGTCCGCTCGTCCAAGTGTCGCCCTGTCCGCCGGTGCGCCGGTCCACCGGTCCGTTCGAGAGTGCGAGTACCAGTGCGAGTGCGTGGTCTGCCGGCGAGGAGTATAAAAGTAACGCAATGCACGCAATCCACTTACAGTTGCAGTTCTCCCTCCAAGCCAAGTGATTCGTAATCCAGCGCAAACATGAAGCTTCTGGTAAGTGAGGGGATGCGAAAGGATCGTCGGGCTACGGATCAGAATAGGACTATATCGCACAATAGGAATTTCCTATTAGATCCTTGCAAACTTTTGCTTGTCCCTATACATTTCAATCTGACATCAGGACAGAGCTAGGACTAGCAGATCAAATCACTAATAATTGAATTAAAACAGTGTTAAAGACACTTTGCTACCAGCAGGATAAAGAGAAGGATAAAAAACAAAAATATGTATATCCTTATAATAATAAATCGGTTCAAATAAATGACATTTTACCGTTACTCCTAAATAACAATTGAGCCTCTCGTCCTTAAATTATAGTTAATCCATTTTCTTTGTAAGTAAGAATGTATATCTCTTAAAGTGTATCTCTGAAATAGTCTGTCCCAAGTAGGTCTCTAAGAGCAAAGGAGCCATTTCACATACCGCTTCTAGATCTTATTTTGGTTTTAATGAGCCTATGCGTAAAGCAATCATTTTTTACATTAGGTACCACCTCACATGCGCCTGGATCCGAGTTCTCCTAGATACTCATTATTTTTTTACTATTAAATAAGTAGCCAGTTTAAGATTGATCTGTTGGCGACATAAATAAATATATAAAATATATCAGTTAAACTTTGCTTTTTTTAGTTAGTTAACGTTCTTGTTCGATTTACTCCACCAGATCCTCACCACTTTGCTGGCTGTGGCACATGCCGCCCCTGGACTTCTCGACTATGGACATTCGGCACCGGACTATAGCTACGCGCATGCTGCTCCAGCCATTACCTACGCGGCTGCAGCGCCAGTGATTAAATCCTACGCTGCTCCTGCCATCACCTATGCGGCACCAGCTCCAGTGATTAAATCCTACGCTGCCCCGGCCATCAGCTACGTCCATGCTGCTCCCGCCATTAGCTACGCTGCACCCACGGTGGTCAAGTCCTACGCAGCTCCAGTGGCTGTCAAGGTGGCTGCCCCGGCCACCAGCTACTCCCACTTCAGCTCGGTAAGATCCCGATCTAATTAAATCAATGCCATTTAAAAGGATGGCTTTCTATATGATAAACAGCCTCACAATTGTAGTCAACCATTCCCTATTGGAATCCAACAATATACTATAGGTATCTTGATATACTAATTTGTAATTGGTGAGAAGTTTAGCCAACACGACACGTACATGCATGTTTCACCAGACAACCAGCTCAGCTTCTGCTACGCTATAGTTCCCAAATGGTTCTAGCTGCGTTTCGGATTCTGATTGGCTCTCTGGTAAAACCTGCAAGTTTAGCAACTTCTCACTACTAATTAGGATTAGTTTAAAATAGGATGTGTTTTTTATAGAGTTTAAAAACTAATTTCGGTTAAAAAATATTATAACAGTGCTAATCTTTTTATTACTTTTCAACAGGTTGTTTCCCATGCCACGCCCATTGTGAAGTCATACGCTGCGCCGGCTATCAGTTATGCTGCAGCTGCTCCGGTTTACAAGTCGTATGCCGCTCCGGCCATCAGCTATGCCCATGCCGCGCCTGCCATCAGCTACTCTGCTCCCACGGTGGTCAAGTCCTACGCGGCCCCGGCCATCAGCTACGCAGCTCCGGCCCTGGTGAAGTCCTACGCCGCTCCTGCATTGTCCTTGGGCGGCTATGGTGGCTACGATGACCACGGCTATGGCTACCACTAAGACAGTAGGCTCCAATACCAAATCACTCCAGGTCGATCCCAAATCGGGGATGGAGTAGATGGAGCACAGACCTGCGAGGAGTCGCAACAGCCGAGGCACGTAACCTTTCGTTTTCCCCCGCACTTTTCCAACCTGTAGTCGAAAAATCTTCACTCTCTGTACACTTCTTATTTATTTAAGAAACCATTAATATTCTCTCAAAGGCAAAATAAAGGAAAAATTCTATTTTTCAAATTCCACTTGTTATGTTAATGATGCCGAAGGTGACGATGACCGCAATGGAACTCAGGTTGTTCAGGATCTTGGCGAGTTGGGGCCAGGGCTTCTCTTGAATTTCACAATAGTCGCTGGACTGCAGAAAACAATAATTATAATAGTATCTCGTAATTCAACATTTCATAAGCCACTCACGTCCGTAAATCTCAACCCTAAAACACATCGCAGGATATTCGAGTTTAACACGGCAACCAAGCAGTCTGGAGCCTTCGTCCTGGGTGGGTACAATTCCAGCCAAATTATACAAATGTGCAAAATGTAGCAATAGCTGCTGGCCATCATTACAATCTTGTACGCCGTCACTGTGGGAAAGTTAATGTTCGATTAATAAATGGAAGACAAACCGTCTTATTGCCGTTTGAGTCAATGTCATTTTAACACTGAGTTAAATTTCGTTTTTGAAAACATTTACTTTCTCAACCGAAAACTATTATCTGGAGAACATTTTTAAGCCAAAGCTTGTCGGTCCGCATTTCTAAATTATTTCGGTAAGAATAGATTCTAAGGACTTGTCGTTCAAAAATTAACTGTTTTGACTGAAAGATTTCAAACGAATTTCTTAGCATTATATAGTGAATTTTTGTTTGTTCAGTACTCTTTTTTTTAGAGGTAGTGAACTATGAATTAATTATATAATTTAACCATGGATTTAACTAGTTTTCCCCAACAATAATGATAAGTTTTTTTCTTACTTAGGGGCGGCACATAGTGTGGCGAGGCGTGGCGTGTCATGTACATAAGACCCCAGGCAGTTATCAGCAGGGTGATGAGGATAAGGGCACTTCTGCGGGTAGAACGCAACACAAACGACATTATCAGGAACATCTGGCAGGCTGAAAGTAAAAAATGATATATATTTTCAAAGAAATTTAATGATCCTATTGTTTAAAAAATAATTTTTATCATAAATTCATATTAAAATTTAAAAATAATTACCAATCAGCGGCAGATAGAAGACGGTCATGTAGAAGCTCCTGTTCCGCTGCAGTGTGGCCTCGATGGCCACATCGCCGGCCACCGTTTGGAGCATGCCTTTGGGGGTATATCGTCTCGCTGAATCGTTGCCCACCGGCACCACGGACATCTCTTTGAATGTCCAGCCGGATGGCGTGTTCACGTGCTCATTGGGCGCAATGGGCTGCTGCTGCTGATCGTAGATTAGCGCCACGTTCCCCTGCCCCTGCCCCTGCTGACTAATCAGGCCCAGCTCGATGTCACAAGTCACACGCTCGTTCGGCCAGTTTCGGGCACTGTCCACACACCAACTGGTCAGCTGCAGGTCGTGGGCATACAGGGTGATGTTTCCGTTGGCGTACACCCTCAGCTCGAAGGATCTGAGGACCTGACCCATAGAGTCTAGCGCACCGTTCAGTGCGTTCATGGTCGGCGTCCATATCCGCAGGTCGGGATGCTCAAAGGACTTCAGATTATCGAATTCGGCGGGCTTCCAGCTAAGTCGAGTGTCCTGCCAGTGCTAAAATAAAAAATTTCTGATTTTATGTTCTTAAGGATTAAGGGTATCTCAGTTACCATCATCATGTGCATGCGGGTCCGGAGCAAGGAATTGGTTTGTTCGTAGGCAATGGACTTCATCTGGAAGTGGAACAGTATGGAGCTGAGATTTGCAGGCAGGCTGGCATTCTCCGCCTGGAAATTGATTTGGTTCAGCAGTTTTTGAGCCACCGTTGGCTTAGGCTTATCCGGATCTATTTCCTTGCCTATAAAACGAAATCTTTTTAACATGGTCTTTGTAAAGCCAATAAATATAAATAAATATTTGACTACTGTTCTGGCAGTCCTGCATGAAAAGTGAAAAAATGTTCAAAAATCGCAAGTTCGATTCCACTTTAAAAATATATACATTTTTTTAGTTAATTACAATAATTTGAATTTAAATAAATCAATATGCGGTATAATTCGGTTCTCGCCGATGGCCACAAATAAAATATGTAAATATGTATTTTTTTAAGATATCTTAAATTTGCTTATTATCAGAATTTACTTATATGAATTAAAATAACATAAAATAAAAATGTATTTATGTGTTCTGGTGTAATGCCTAGGGGACAACAAAAACTTTTAAATAATTTGATACCGTTATAGTGAAAAATTTATATTAACATAATGCCACTTGTTACGTTTCAAAGTTTTCAAGGTGAAAAGCCAAGTATCACACAAAATTTGATACATAATTTTATGCGAATAAGTGCCATTTCGTTTAGATTTTTTTTCTGTGTATCCTCACCATAACCATCGAAGTCGCAATCGTAGAACCACCGCGCTGTGTTGGTGCCAAAGGAGCTGAAACTGATATAGTTGATGGTCAGCGGCGATTCATCGATGAACTGCAGCAGGGGCTCCTCCTTGAAGCCGGGTATGTAAACAAACAGCTCGCCATCTGTGAATTAAACTGCCCGGTGAAGTGGAGTGCAGATAAGAGCCCAAGCCCGGAGGGCAGGAGACTCACTCTGGGTCTGGACAATCTCAATTGGCGTTGGCTCGTACAGAGATACCAAGTTACGATCGTGATTCGTGGCCACACGCCGCAATCCCATGGCGGTACGGATAGCGGAAAACGTATTTCCGCCGGCGCCTATCACTGCAAGCGAAATCAAACAAAAACATTATGCAGGAATGTCACTAAATTTCATTCCATTGAAGGTCGCAGTTTTGGATAAGCCCATTTTATTTCTGTATTACAAGTAGATTGTTTTCCCTTGCATGGTAGATGAGAGTGTGCCAAAGATAGTAACAGAAGTTCAATAGATATAGCAGCTATGTTTAAACTGGTATGAGGAAATGATTTAATTTGAAAACCCGGATAGATAGCCAAGGATAGTTATTAATTCAGATTTACTGTAAATGGAGACACATTTTTTTTTTATTCTATTTTTTAATTTGCTTGGGTTGGTTGAATACTGTTTCTAGCCCTACAGGAAATTGTTTGAGTTTTAACGAAATTTCACGAAAATAAAAAAGAAGTCAAGAAGTTTAGCTCCAGAAAATATTTAGTTTAAAAGGCTGATTTTACTGATTTACTGGTTTTACTAAATTAATCTCATTCTGCACTAAATAATAAAATTATATAAAACCATCTTAAATCAGATTCAGAACAAATATAATCCCTATAAAAATGTATAATGGAACACAAATACGCAGTACCAAAATTAACAAATCCATCCAAGTGCAATATGGCTATCTTTTTCAAAAAAACTAATTACAAAATAAAATATATTTTTTTGTGTTGATAAGTTTCTTCCAGAAAATGTATCTCTATAATAATTTCCGTCCCCAAGCTCTTACAGAAACATCTGAGTGTACTTTAAATTATAAGTAATTCCGATTCCACATACCAATCTCGTAAACGCGATCATTTGGCCGCAGACGATTCGTAACCGAGAGCAGGATGTGGGCATCCATGGAGGTCATAACGTAAAACTTCAAGTGTAACCGCTGACCGGCCTTTATGTTGTTGTTACTCAGGGTGTGGACCATGAAGAAGTTCCGGTATCCGTATCCTATTGGAACCATGTAAGTCTCGCAGGACTCCAACTGGGAGAAGCTCACGTTAAATCTAGTCTGCGACCCTGCTGATTCCGCCCGGTGAATCAGTGCCAGGCACAGAAAGCAGCACCACTTGATAAGGTTGTTCATCGTATCTTCTGTGTTCCTCTTAGCTACGTTCAAATACGACTAAAGCGCGGATCCGACTGAAATTAACTAAAATATGGCAGGGCCATCCATCGATGAATTCGCATTCCACCGATGAAGCAGGGTATTACTTTTTTTTGTTTTGAGAAATGGACAAATTAACTTTAAGCTGCGTTTTTATTTCCAAAAGTGCAGGTTCTTGGATTGATGATTTATTTTTCTTATTACATTTTTTTGCTTGCTTCTAATGTATTTTTTTATAAAAAACTCCAAATTTGTATATTAATATTTACCCTTTAGCATACTTAAAAACAAAGTCTCCAGAATTATTGTATTTTATATTATTTATATTTTATACAACTATTTGTTTATTGAAATATGTTAAGTTTTAAAAAGCTAAAAATTAAAATGCTTTAACTAAAAAAAATGCACCGGTTTAATTTTTTCTCAAGCGTATGTATATTGTATATTAAAAAAGCTATTTCGAAATTTCTCAAACGACTGAAAGCAACATTGGTCCCAACATGGAATTACCGTCCAATATAAGCTCATATGAACATTCTTTATTATAATATCAAATAGTTCGTCTTTTTTTGCATTTCAGAGATTCAATTTATTTTTATATGTTCTAACTAGCTTAATTAAAACTAGCTATAATTGATGTAATGCAGTCTAGAAATGTAAAGCAATCATGTTCAAAACTAGCTATAATTGTCTAGAAAAAAAAAGCTGGGCTTTCTCCTCTACCGCCAAGTGTGACCGTGCACGCAGTATATTGGCACTTGTCGCCTGCAGCCACACTTTTCCCCAGACCTGTTATCAACATTCGGAATTTATCACTTTTGCCTTGTATTATTTAAATTTTTGGGCTCGCCTTTTGAATCCAGGTGACTCCAGGCATCGCAAAGGTGCCGCCACTGAACCCAAAGGACATGCCCGATGACACGCAGGATGCCAAGGCGCAGAAGTTGGCCGCGGCGAGGAAAAAGGTGCGAGAACCAGTGCCACACGCATTTGTTTTGCTCTTGTGACGTGGACACATATTGGCCCACTAATATTGATTTTGTTTAACACGCTTATGTGGACACAGCTGAAGGAGTACCAGCAGCGGGCCAGCAACAACAATAGCCAGCAGGGAGCGGAGGAGCCGGTGGCCTCCACCACGCAATCGCCCTCGTCCACAGTTAGCATAGCCAGCAACCTGTCCGAGCGCTCCGACAGCGAGCTAAATGTAAACGGAGGGGGAGCCGTTGCTCCTTTGCAGCAGGAACAGTTCGTCCTGCCCACAGCCGCCTCCTATTTCACCCAAAACGAGCCGGAACCTAATGGTGGACTAGCTGACACCTCGAATCTGCAGGCCATCCAGGTGATCATTGCGGAAAAGGCCCAGCTCAATGCCGAGCTCACAAAGGTTCGGTTGGCCTGCCGGGAACGCGAGCTGGAGCTGGAGGAGCTGCGCACCGTGAAAGACCAGAATCAGCTGCGACTGGAGCAACTGCAGCAGCACTACCAGGATCAGCAGACGACCGGCGAGGAGCAGCGGCAGAAGTTCGTCCATCTACAGGCTCAATTGCAGCAGGCGCAGGCACAAATCGACGATAACGTAGCACACCTCAACGAACTGACGGCTCACCTCAAGCAAAGAAGTTCACGTCAGGAGGAACTGCAGCAGGAGCTCTCCCAAAAATCCAACGAGCTGGAGATGGCCCAACTCAAACTGCGTCAGCTGTCTGACGAGTCTAGTGTCAGCACCGACAACCGAGTTGAGTCGCTGGTTCAGACCCAGTACATGTACGAGCAGCAGATCCGGGATCTCCAGGCCATGGTGGGCCAACTTACGCAGGACAAGGAGCAGGCAGCTGCCCAGTACCAGAATTATGTGCAGCATCAGAGCGGCGAAATCGCCAAGCTCAACGAACGGAATGCGGAACTGGCCGAGGAGTTAAACACTTTAAAGGAGCGGGAACGGCAGCTAGTGGAGCATGTGGGCTGCTTGGAGCGGGACATACAAAAAAACCTCAGCCTACAGGCCCAATTTAAAGAGGCCAACCAGGAGCAGTTACCCAAGGAGGGATCCAGCGATCAGGTAAACACTAAACCTGGTTAACCAGAAGAATTCCATTTTTAGCATTAACTTGTTCCCTGTTAGAATGGCTTAAAGGAAGAACTAGCTGCCTTGAAAGAGCGCATCGCCGACTTGGACTTTGAGCGCCACGAATTCCAGCTGAAGATCAAGTCGCAGGACGACCAGCTTCAAATCAAGGAGTCCGCTCTGGCTGAGTTGGAACAGCAGCTCGACCGCCTGCAGGCCGAGCAACCGGATCAGACAAAACTGCTGGCCACCATGGAGTCGGACAAGGTGGCCGCCTCGCGAGCACTAACGCAGAACATGGAAATGAAAAATCAACTAGACGAACTTCAACAACGATTTGTCCAACTGACGAACGACAAAGCCGAGCTGGTCATCCGTCTGGATGCAGAGGAGTTTGCCAACCGCGAGATCCGCCAGAATTACACCAACATGGAGCAGAAACTGCACGCCAATGAGGAGCGCTTTAAGTTCAAGGACGAGGAGATGATCCGTCTATCGCACGAAAACGTAGAACTTCAGCGTCAGCAGTTAATGATGCAGCAACAGCTAGATCGCCTGCAACACTATGAGGTGGGTATTATATTTCAGCTGCTCTAGGAAATAAAAATAACTATCATATTTTTAGGCCAAGGCTTATCATAGCCAAGAAGGAAAACAAAGGGAGGACGGTGGAGATGCCCCGGTAAATGAGTCTGATAATCCGACGGATCATGGACATCTTGGACACTCACACGTTCACCCACAGGACCATTCACACGATCACGCACATGAGCATCAACACGATCGCTCTCCAGAGCATTCCCACGATCATTGCAATGATCATCATGTTCACGATAATTGTCATGATCATGCCCACGATAATTCTCATGATCATGACCACGATCATGCGCAAGGTTATGCCCACAATCACGACCACGGACCAGCAGGCAAAACCCTTCCCACGGCTGAAGCAGTGGAACGCTTGCAATCGCGCTTCACCACGCTGATCAGCCAGGTTGCCGACTTGACGGAGGAGAAGCACAGCCTTGAGCACCTGGTACTGCAGCTGCAAAGCGAAACCGAAACCATTGGCGAGTACATTGCCCTTTACCAAACACAACGGCGCATGCTGAAGCAGCGCGAGTATGAAAAGGCCGCACAAATGCGACTTTTACAAGCGGAACGGGAGCAGCTGCGTGAAAAGATCGAGGCGCTAAACAAGCTGGTGGTCAGTTTGGGCGTGGAGCTGCCTCAAGATCCCGGCCAGTCACAGCAACAAGAAGCGACCGCTAATACCGAACAGCCAGCTAACGAGGGCGAGAACTCGCAGCAGATCATTAACAAAATACAGGACATTATCAGCGAGATCAAGGAGAACACGGAGCAGCCGACACACAACCACGCAGGCGATCATCTCAACTGCTGCCTGGGCAAGTTTGAGGTGGTCTAGAAGATCGGATGTCGCTTGCCCGCAAAGTGCAATTATCGCCTGCTTACGTAAAATCATTAACTTTTGCTACTGTATTTTAATGTATTTGTACTTTGGTCCCCCAGAGTCTTTTGTAAATGTTTCCAACGATGTGTCCGAATAAACCTAGTTTGCATCTAAGACGAATCTATACTTAGCCCAACAAAATGTATTACCAAACATTCAACACAAAAGTTGTTTTATTCACACTGAAAATTGTTCTTACAGGCAATCTTATAAAATCTTATTGGCATCTTTGGATGATGATAATGATTATGTTCCTTAAGGTACGATCCGACACATTACTTGAGTTGGCTAAAATTCAAAGGTTTTATTAACGTAAAAATGAGGATGGTCTGATGAGTTCAAAAATTGATTAATAATCATAAATAATATAATGGAATACAAAAAAAAGAGTAAAATGGGTAGTGTTATCTATTTTTTGACATTTCCATTTCGCAATTTGTTCCTAAGGCTGGGCTCCACCAAACTGGTGGGCCGGCAGCTGCGATTAGGCCGTCCGCTGGTGCTGAAAAATGTGCTGGACATTTCAGTTTGTTCCGATTTGGTATGTACCGTAGTTCTGTTTCGTGTTTTTTTAGAAGGCAGCTCCTCGATGCGAAAGGATTTAGGTGTGCTGGTGCTGCCGGCCACTTGGCAAATGCCATTGAACCGGCTTTGCCGCGGCGTGGATCCTATAAAATCTGGAGAGATCCCGGACGAGTGACTGGGCCTAGGAACAGCTAGTCTTGCAAGCTGTATACTCGGCTCCTGCACCGAGTCCTCTTCATTTTCGGAAACGGTATTCCTGGATTTTGCCAGCTGCAGACTCTGCTCCTGCACGGAATCCTCTTCATTCCCGGGAATGTTTAGCCTGAATTTTACCGTCTCTTTCCGCTTACTTAATGTCACCGCTTCCAGCACATTGGTGTCAATTTCCCGGAGAGCTCGCCCACAGGGAGTGGCGGGGGTGTTCCCTTTGGGCGGAGTACCTTCTATGGTAGTGTCACAATAGATGGCTTCACTGGATGAGGAAGCTTCCGATGTGTCATCGTCGCTGGCGCATTCCTCTATGATGCTGAAAAGACGATCGTTCTGCTGGCTGCCGTCAGTCTCTGTCTCCTGATTCTTGTCACATTGCTTGTGCACTGGGCTTTCTACATAGCTGGAATCTTCGCCAGATTCGTCTTCGTCGAACATAAGTTCCGTTGGCTTTCGAGGCTCAAGTTTATACTGTATGCAAAACAAATATACAAGCGTTAGCTAAGGAATTTTACAATTATATGCCGAGTTACCTTGTTGTTGGTACAGTTTTCTGGTGCCTTGGTGGCCTCCACTTCAGCATGCACAGTTGCAGAGGAACGGCGACTGGTAGGCGAAATTGTACTGTCCATCGAATTGGTTCTCGTGGGCGAAATGGTTCTGGTGGTGCGGGCCAAACTGATGGTCTGTCGCATATCTCTGCAGATCTCCTTGGAGCTGCGACGCTGGCCACTTGGTCTGATCGGCACATCTGGCGGCTCCTGCCGCTCAGCTAGGCAGTCGTTCTCCACATTTAGGCGCTGCATGAGGTCCCTCACGATGCTGATGTTACGAATCCGCTGGCGATCGTTCTGCAAGACGTGTTCTTCCCGCAGATCCATGTTCTCGCGCTCCAGCGCCACCATTCGCTTCCTGTACTCGCCTATCTCCAGGCGCTGCTTCTGCACCTGCTCCATCAGTTCCGCGTTTAAAAGCTTGTACTGCTGCTCTATTTTGGTCCCCATTTTATCGTTTATCCCATTTACGAAATCCAGACAGACGCCAAAGGCGAAGCTTGTTTTGAATTTTATTTTAGAGTGACCGTGGTTGGGGTTGTAAAATATACCATTGTTTTGGAATATCTGGCAGCATCAAGAGCAAAACAAATCAACTTGTTTCCACATACTCGATCCAAAATAGTTCTTGTTAAATTGCCAAACAGATGACCATCAAAACTTGACTTGTTTTCAGTTTTAAAACTAAATAAAATTTCTATTTGCATTGTTGTTTGTTAATTAGTGCTATTGAATTGCTGAAATTTTCTGGAGATTAGATTTTTATGGAACCGTCGCTTAAGAAATACCACATGTATACCTCTAGTGTACTGTAAATATACGTGAATAGTGGAATCCGGGTATTAAATGGTATTTTTTGAAGAAGAAAGTTTGCTTTGGTATATTTTTGCTGGTCGAATTCACAAAGTCATCGGTCACACTGGCAGCCAGCAGCACAATAAATTTTTTGTTTTCTCAACCGATTGCGACGAAAATCCCGATATCCAGAGCAGATAAACGATGCTGCAGCGCTAGGCCGTTAAATCGAAGTAAATTGACGTTTCGGGAAATGTTGGATACCTTAAGGACCCCGAGAATCACACGAAATCAAAAGGCTGCTCACCTGCCAGTGTGTGCGTGTGTACATGAGTGAGAGTGTGCCGTCGCAGTGTGCGTGTGTTTGTGTAAAAATGAAAATCAGTCAAATTTGTTTGTCGTTCTACGTCTTTTAGGCATTTAGGCGACCAGCCAGACTTTTACACATTTCTACAAATATTCCAAAACTGGGAGGGATTATTCTGGGGCACATAACACGCCACGCACCACATACAACACCTGCCCACATAAGAACGATCCAACCAGGCAACCAGCCCGCGGAATATAAAATTCATTTGGATTCGCAAGGCATTTGGAACCGCCTGCTATGCTGTTTCATCTTCGCTCCTTTGTTCGCCAGAAAACAACGACAAACACCTGCTGAAAACTGTAGATCGCTAACAACCCAGAGATCCGAGAACTTCATTCACAGAAGCAAAAGCCCCAGTCGAAAACAGAAACCCGCTTCAAGGTGAGTCTGTTTGTAAATCCAACCCGTTTGTTTCTGTACTCACTCCGCTGATTAAGTGCATCCGAACCCCCGAGTAGTGAAAACTTATCGGATGGGCTTATCAAACCTACCTATGTATTCGCATGGCGCCTACATATTTGGTAATTTATGGAACACTCAGTGTCCACTTCGGTGCCTCTTCCATAGACCTGGCCTGGCCATTTTCGCCATCATGTGTGTGCCCAATGATTGTGTGTATGTAAAATTGCATTTGCCAAGATACGGTTATATCTTATGGAGTATGTAGAAGTACACAAAAACTTTTGCAGATACTACTAACTTCAAATATAATACTTAGTTTTTTAAATAACCCCATGCACAAGAACTCGACTATTCATTGTCTGATTAGATTCCAAGTAATTTTGAAGGCAATCTAAATTATGTTCATATGGAGATAAAACTATTGTTATTGTTATTATGTATTAACTTTTTGAATGTGAGCTCTTACTATTTATGACTTATTGAAAAAATATTAAAGTATTAGCACATAATAATAATTTATTGATTTTTTGTAAGAATTTAATCTTTGACAATACTTTGAAGTAAACATGTATTAACATGTATTTTTCCCTGTGTATGAGAACACGAAAAGCAATATTCCACCGTCTATCGGCTGAAAAGGGTGCAATAAACTCGGTCCGCTTTGATTTTTTCTTCTTGTTCCAACAGCGAATGCACTTCGTTTTGGTTTGCTGTCGCTTTGTCTTAATCACATTAAGCAAAACGCCTGGCACGCGACGCTTGACGAAAGCAAGTGCAACAACGCCACCAAATAGCCATAGCAAACACGACCTCCCATGCCACCCCATCACTGACCTACAAAGAGTGCATTGCTCGGCCGTCGAAAAAAAAACTATATTCTCTGGCTAGGGGTTGATTTACTTGCATAGGCAATGCCACAGATGCGAGTGCGAATTGTGACGGTTGAAGTTTGACGGTATGTCATAATCTGAGTGCTTACTAAAGCTATTTGAAAACATTGCCATAATCACACATGTTTATCGTCTGACTAACAAGCAAATACTTAAATACATGTGTTGGTTGTGAATACTGTTTAAAAGTACAAATTTGTACTGTACCTTAGGAGCAAGAGTGTGCAGCCATCCCCCAAGTGTGAAAGAACTTGCAACTCCTTTCCGTAATTTTATGCATTGCAGGGCAAAAGGGCGCCCTCGGTCGCCCGGGTTCAATGTCATTGGCGTGAGGTAGGCCAGGGCAGCCGTCACTGGGGCCCTATCCCGTCCAGGAGTCTGCCTGCCTGCCGGTCTATTGTCGAGCCCATTATCCATCCCCCACTGCAAGTGCACACAGAAATATCGAGTGCTGCTGCTGCTGCTGCTGCTGCTGCAGTGACACACGCAAAGATCAGAGGGTGTGCTGGCGGAGGAGAGCGGAGGAGAGCGGGCACTTGTCGTCGGCCTTGTGTGCGGCCATTTGTCAGTTGAATTCGTTGTCATGCATTTTTCGAGCACTGCATCACACGAGGCCTGATTGGCACGTAGCGGAGTGGCGGCCGTTACTTGCTGCCTACATTTCTCTGATTTATGCTGCACTTCCTTGTGCAACCTGGAACTGAATCATAAAACTACAGTGGGCCCTCCAGCGACCGCTGTCTGACTTCAGTTTTGAGCCCCATGCCGAGGGTCTCTCGTTTCCCCGGTGTGGATGACTCATAGTATGTGTTTGGTTTTGTTTACATCACTTTAGCAGTTACACTGCAAACAAATTACACTATCTGTAGCAATCTCTATGGCAATAAAATTGAGTTTTTTTTTCCTTACGAAATGATTAAGAGAAAAAAGGTAGCCATTAAAAAGAATATATCAAAATGTGTCAAACTAACTTATGACTATTCGCGCCCATAAAAAAAATCATTTTTTAATTGTTAGGTGTTTAAAGTGGATAGCTGTATCCAGAAGTCTTGGAAGATTGTTAAATTTTATAGTTTATATTAATATAGGAGTAAAAAAAATTGTTTAAGCATACAGAAAGAACAAAAAAGGATTTGATTATGTGCGTGTTCTTTTATCAGGACTAGTATTTACACCTCATTGTGTTTTTTTTTCACACTTTTGTTTAGAAAACTGTGCTATGTGCTGTGTATGCAAAATACCGAACCCAACACCGTTGTTGTCATTGAGTTAATCGTTGTTGTCTCCGCTGATGTTGTTGTCTCGTCTCCGGCTCTTATTATGTGTTTGCGTTAGTTATTTAAGCATTGTGCGACGACGCTGAAAACCGCATTTAAATAAACCCTGCGAACGCCAAACAACAGCAGGAATATCAACTGCAACAGCAAGTGCAACAATGCAATATTTATCTGGTGTTGTGTGTTGGTGCTGACGGTAAGTGAATATGTGCCTTGCATCACACACTCTTAGTAACCGATGAGGTAGCCGATGGGCGATGTGGCGGGGCACAAGCAGAAGCTTCAATTACAAAATGCAAATGCAAATGCAAAATGATGCATGGTGAAACGCTTAGATCAGAAGTAATTCAAAACGCAGTGCTTAGGCTGATTGAAGGCAACGCGATGTGATGTATTCATTTATCATATATGGGATATATACTCAACTGGAGCGATACAAGGTTGCAGTAAGGTTGGGCTAATCGAGGAGCATATGTGTATGGAGTTAACAACTTGTCTAGAAGCAAACAGATGTCAAGCTACCGAAGTATTTCAATCACTTTTTAAATGTTCTTTATTCAATTCTCTCAAATTATGACTAATATAATTAGAAACCAGTTTTAGCTCGTAGGTTTGAGCTTAAACATTCATGAGTCATTTACGGGATCTGAAGAATGAATAAAGAAAATTGCATTTATTAGACCTTTGACCTTTGTGTAGCATATTTAAAATCTGCCGCACAAAATCTTTTTGTGTACCTCCTGAATTAGATTCACCTCAATTACGCTCACCGCAAAATGTTTTTACGTCAGCGGGCCTCTAGTATAAACGGTCATTCACAAAAAATTATATACAAAATCGTCGTGGATGGGCTATAAAAACATTGGCATAAGAAATGGTTGCGAGTCGTGTTGTCTTCTGCATTTGTTGCTGCGAGTTATTTGCACGGCGGTCACATACTATTATCGTACCGCTTGGCTTTTGGAATTTCAATGATGCGGCGACCAGCTTCCCCTCCCTTTGAATTCATCAAAAGCAACAGCTGGCACGACTTGCAATTGAAATGTAAATGCTAATTGTTAGTCCAACGGTTTTGGCTTTGTGTAATTGGAACTTGGCCACAGCTAAACGACAAAAATAAATTAAAGAAATTGAAAGCAAAAGTCTCTGCACTTGTGTGGCCAATTAATTTATCAGATTGTGTGTGTATGTAAACTGGTTTTTGCCTTAAGAACCATGTATGTAGAACCTCAATGAGTCACAGGGCAATTTACATTTACATCTCAACCTCCAACTGATTCAAAGTCTGACACATCTTGGTCTGTTTCAAGTAGATTTTAGGTTCCTTTTAAATATTACATGATAATTCAGGATTGGTTAAAATAATCCAAAGCTTGCCAAATCACAAATCCAGAACATCTTATTCCGAAACCAATCTTAGAACCTTAACAGCAATGAAACATTTGCGTAAATTTCCAAGTAAACAAAACGATGAGCTAAACGAAAGACAAGTGAGTCAAAGAAAACACAGTCAAGAAAAACCTCAGAAAAATTACCATCATTAAGAGAACTGGGGAGCTGACTAAACTGTCGCAGCAGAAATCCGACTGGGGGACACTTTGTGGCCTGACTTATACAACTTGCGCCATCTCTTGCGGTTACTGGGTGTTTGGGTGTTTGGGTATCGGGTATTGTCTTACGGAGCGTTTCCAATGGGCGTGCTGAGCAGTTAACACCCAATATTTGACTTACATAATGGCCGGCACTGGAAATGAGTTTTGACAGTCGAGCAATTTGTTGCTAGCGTGCCCGGAATATGAGTGCAAATGGAATGGGCAGGAGGTTTGATTTCCGCGCTTTGATTCAATTTGATTCGATGTCGTCCCATCCCTCGATGTCGTCGCAACACGCCCTTGTTTATATGTGCATTTGGGGCAATTAACCTGATGACAGTTTATTGGGGCAATCCGAAAGCGTTCTTCCGGACTCTGGGGAGAGGTGGTCAAAGTGGCGACACACCTCAGAAACGTTAATTGAATGTAACCCGAGGATAAGAGCAGGAGCTAAAAACAGGACCATAAGATAAGCCAAATTGTAGGAAAGCCAATATGGAATCGGCCAACAGAGTGACTCATTTCCCATATCGGGAAAGAAATTGCTGAAGACCGCCGATTTCAATTAATCGATTTGCTGTCGTTGAACTTCCATATCAATAGAGGTTTATAAGTAAGGAATATACATTTAAGTATATTGGGAATTAATTGGGTGCGTGGCACAGTCATAAAACTGCCCAAAGCTGATAATCCAAATCCTAAGAATGGTACCAAGATCGAGTTTAATGGGAAACAAAATGATTCAGGTCCGGCTTTTATCTGCTTCGAATTTCTCTGGAGATAGTTTTTCCATGATACAATAGTTCAATTGGGCTTGGGGGTATTTAACTTTATAAAACACCGCTTAACTTATCAGTTTTATAGTTATGGAACTCAGTCTGCTCTGTAATCGACCCATCAAATTTGTTTTCAAACAAAATTCTTTTATTTTTTTGCCAAACCGTAGTGTCTGATAAGATATAGCCACTTTATAAATACCTCGGGTCTTATGCTTTAAATTTCCAACGAACTCGTTAGCTTATGAATCATTATTGAAAGCTAATATTTGACAGTTTGGGGATTTTTTTATAGATTAACCATTGCAAATAAAAAATATGAATATGTCAATATTTAAATCAAAAATTAGAATGAGTAAAAGGAAGTCATTCTGTTTATCGAGCAACATAAAATTATATAAAACATTTGCAATTTTTTTAGATTAACTATTGCAAGTAAAAAATATAAAATAGAAAGAAGTCATTTAGTTTTTGAAGCAACAAAAAATTATCAAAACATTTTTTAGAAATTCTTTCAAAACTCATAAAATTTGATGGCCCACAAACTGAATTTTGATATTAGATTTATATACTATATAAAAGTAATATTTAGGGTCAATAATAAAAAAAATTCGAATATTTGAATTTTACTGGCTCATATTTTAAAATTAACTGAAAAACATATTCTCAACTATCGATCCTATTAAATCACATTACAAATTGTTTTACATATTTTTATTTCCGTGCAGCGGAGGCCAATTTCCCCTTCACAACAGCAGCTGCCCAAGCTGTTCAATTAAGCGACAATCCGTCTGGGTGAATCAAGCTGAATTGAGTGATTCATCCGCGGCGGAGGCCAGAGAAGGGAAATCGCAGTGGACAGCAATTAAGGAGCTGCCGGTTTCCAGCAGACCTGTCCCACTGTGCCACTTTAATGAGTCAAGACCGCCGGGCATTTCGCACGTTTTGCTGCCCGACAGGCTTTACGGTTTGGCCTTTCTTCTGCAGATCTTCTTCTGCAGATCTGCACATCTGCAGATTCTTCCCATCATCATCATCTGGGCTGATGACAAGTGCGGTCTGCAATTGTGGTTTCTCTTTGTCTGGGCTTCTGGGCTTTGTCTCCGTCTCCGTCGCTTGATTCCATAGCCGTCGCAATAGCCGTCACATGGAGCCAGCTGTGACGTCAGACGTGGCTAATTTTATTTTTATCAATGTGTTCACTGTTGAGCCCCCCCGATATCTCTCTTCCTCAGAGTTTTACTAGCGACTCTCCCTGGGTCTTTGGTTTCTCTGTTTGAATTTATCGCTGGGGCATCGCATGCGCGGCCGTTGGAGCTCCTCAGTTGGAATTCAACTTGCGAACTGAGCGCAACGCGCGTTTCACTCAAAAACTTAATTATATATATATATAACACCAAAAAAAAAAAAACACTTTTGTTTACGTGCGTGTGTGAAAAAGCAGCGTTGAAAAAATCAACTAATAATACAACAAATAAATTAGCGGAAAACGGTTTTTATCAAAACGTAAATAAAGCCCCGAAATGTTGATAGTGTTTATCAAGAAATAAAACGATTTCGTGTGGAATTCAATGAGCGTTGAAGGCATTTTGCATGCGTTGCCTTTGTAGGTTGTTCGAACACTTGGGTCTGATCATCATTTGTGTGAATTTGTATCCGTAATCGTAGCCACGCCAGCTCATCCAGGTGATCCCGCGTCCCGAGAGCTTGGGCTCAAATCTGCCACCCTCCAAGTATTGACCATTAAGATTACTGAAAGGGAAAACAGATAAATATGCCAACAAAAAGTTCTATTTCACTTACCTCCTCTGACACTGGTCGTACCACCAGGCGCCCACGTACATCCTGGCACATCCGTGACCCAAGACATCGTGATCAAACGTGGAGAAGGGTTTGCCCTTGTGGTACTTCAAGGAGTCGCCAGCATCTCCTGAGTACTTACCCAAAACCGAAAGCGCATAGGACTCGGAAGCATTGCCAATGGCAAAATCATCGTAGAGGGCGTCGTGAATTTCCCCATCAAAATCCATCATATAGACATAGAGCTCGTAGGGTTCGGCAGCAGTAAGAAAATGTAGTTTCTCCAAGCCCAGAAAAAATTCTCCGTTGAGATCGCCAAATCCTTGGGTATACTCCTCCCAACTGCGGTAGAAGTTTTCATTTCCATCTTGACGACGCTGAATGACCGTCCATCCAGATCCCGCCAGTCGAGTGTCACAGGAAACCGAAAAGGGCTCCAGGCCAGGCACTTCAATGACATGGATGCCGTTTGTGTTAATTCCAGCAGCCAGACAGGAGGAGGGATTAACCACTGCTGGAATAGAGATAAAGATTGAATTAATAGTAGTCCAAAAACAGATGTAAATATCTCATTCTTGCCCTCATAATGTTCTTTCTGTGGTGCCAACTCAATGTAGCTCTGTTTTAGCTCTTCCAGCTGCGTTTTAAGACTGAAAAGAGGTATTTAAAAATCAAAAAGCATAAAACCAATTTGTAATGCCCACTTGGCAACAATTCCTTCAGCTTTGTTGAAGACAGTTTCCAAATTATTGCTTTGGCCATTGGAAAAGAAGCGATCACAGCTTAATAATAAAACGCAAAACATATAAAGCTTCATGATCTAGTCTCGTTCCTTGTTCCTACCAATCTACATTATAGAGATTTGTTAATGCTTCTCTGTAATAAATTTCTATAGTAGGTAAATATAGTTCGATTGCATTATCAATTGCATTGAAAAATCGTAGGTCAAGTTTGCCATAGCAGATAGAAAAACAGGAAATTGAGAAAACCAAACGATTTCATTGAACACTACAGTATATTTTGCGTTCCTGTTTGAGATTCCGATTAATGGTGCTTGGCAAAACTGTGATGATTCAATGACAACACATTTTGCATATTAATCAAGTACATAACAAATTGTTTTCACGTTGATCTTGAAGCCATTAAACCAAAGGGAGTAAACAGCAAACGAGTATAATATATTGTGGAAACGCCTTGTCAAGAGTCAGTCAATGGTGAATCACGGGTACATTTCGGCACTTGGGTCGTATCAACATTTGGGTGATTCTGTATCCATAGTTGTGGCCACGCCAAGAACGCCAGCACATGCCCCTGGCAAACAATTTCTCCTCGTATTTGCCACCGGGCATATACTGGCCATTAAGGTTGCTAAAATAATGAGGTAAACATTACCATTGTTTAGAAAGCTTTCATTAGAGTGTGCAAGTGGTCTCACCTATCCAGACAGGCATTGTACCACCATCCCCCGAGATAGTAGAACGCACAGTTCCTATTAAACTCACGATCGTTGTCCCTGTCGTAGGTGGAAAACTTCATTTTGCGATGCGATCGAAGGGAATCACCTGCAGTACCGGAATACTTTCCCAGTGCATTCATAGCGTAGTCATCCTCTTCGTTTCCAATCGCAAACTCATCGAACTTTGCGTGTTTTATTGTGTCATCAAAGTCCTCCAGATGGATATACAATTCGTGGGGCTCCAAAGCAGTCAAGGCACGAATCTTTTCGAGACCAAGAAAATACTCATCCATTAGATCTCCAAATCCACTCTTGTACTCCTTCCAATTACGAAAGAAACTAAGGTTTCCACTGAATCTTCTCTGGATCACAATCCATCCGGGACCAGCTAGTTTATTTTCACAGTACACTTGAAATGGACTCAAGCCCGGGACTTCCAGGGTATACAAACCATTTTCATAGACTCCTGAATTTAGACAGGAAGTGGGAA
The DNA here is from genome assembly GCF_018152505.1 of Drosophila elegans. Classification (NCBI taxonomy): domain Eukaryota; kingdom Metazoa; phylum Arthropoda; class Insecta; order Diptera; family Drosophilidae; genus Drosophila; species Drosophila elegans. The sequence continues at coordinate 72,254 of NW_024546112.1, read as the reverse complement.
ATACCTCCTTTGGGTTTGTATGTGAGCTGTCATTAGTTTGGGATTGCAAAAGTGCCTCCTTTAAACTGAGGAACACAAACAGTTTGCACTCAGTTTACTTTTTTTGTCCACAACTTACCTGGAAAGTACATTTTCTGACTGCTCATAAATAGCATCCAACTTTTCAACTATATTCAGCGTCTGTCAAGGGTTTGTTTTATTTAATTTTTGCAACAGTTTTCTTTCAATACCCTTTTTAAGCTTACCTCTGCATGACAAAATGTCATCAAATGGAATGTAATGGAAACAGAGAAACGAAACCAACCAGTGAACCTCATTTCGACAGCGAATTGATTGGAATATAGTGATTTGCAATTCGCTAAACATTTTAATGCACAATGGGGGAATAGGAATTGGCTTTGTTTACGTGCCGTTTCTTATCAGTAGCTGCCTTCCAAATCACTTGATTATGATTTCTTGATAATTATTTAGAGCTTTTAATTTCCATTCACTGAATTCTTTCTGCGAACTCAGTGCGATTTAGAAAGGTTGCTCGAAACTCAGCTGAAGAAATTTTAATTGAAGACAGTCAGTCGAAAAGGTGATCAAAACAAAGTGTGTATATACACACATATTTTAAGATCTGTTCGGATCACGTGGGATTGCCTGGTTTGGTTTCAGTGGGCTGTCCCAGTTCATTTAAAACTGTGCTGTTTTACGCGCCGTTTGAGCTTGAAATTTCTTATTTTGGTTTATACCTTTTCATAGGGGTATAATGAAATGAATAACTTACTCGCATTAGTTATGATAAATTAAACTATTTTTTATTTTGTTTATTACTTACTGTTTAAACTACTTGCTTAACCAAAGTTTATAGTTTAGGCTAATTAAATAAATAAAATCATAGAAAACCAAGACTCTTAATAAATACCGAAAACTAGAGAATTTCAGGCTTCGGTGCCTTCACATCTCTTGGTCTCTTTATCGAGGCGTCAATCTGAAGACAACAGAAAACATGACATAAATAATAAGTATAGAAATTGTATTATAAACACCCAGCATGTGTGTGTGCTACGGTGTGTGTGGGTGGTGACAGCGGACTTGGCTTTGGAAGTCGCTTGATGAACGCAGAAGTGTTAGCCAGTCTTAAGTCAAAGCTTCGCAGAGGCGGACGAAGAATTCGTGGACTTATCAGAGCTCAAAGATTCGTATTCGTATTCGTATAAACGCATATCAGAAATGCGATTGAAGCGAAGTTCCAAGCAAAAAGTACAATCATTAAATTCATGCTAATGAAGAAAGCATCTTAAATATGATACCCATTAATTCACTTATATTAAAGAAACATATCAAATTCCATATCTATTCTATGTGCTATTGCTGTTGAGAAATACTTTGTGATTCTGTGTTTTTAAACACCATTTAAATAATGTTTTGTCCTTTTCGTTTTAGATGGCCATACCGCCACCACCGGGACCACCGCCGCCGCCAGGACCTCCACCGCCTCCGGCGATGGGTGGTCTCAAATTGGGCGGCGGAGGAGGAGGAGGGGCAGACATGCGATCCGCCCTGCTCAGCTCGATCCAGAAGGGAACCAAGCTGAAGAAGACCACCACGGTGGACAAGAGTGGACCGGCGTTGTCTGGCAAGGTTTGTGGGGCAGATGGCGGCGGAGGAGTTGGCGCCAAGCGGACCCTTAACAACAACAACAACACCAGTACCAGCAACCACAACAATAGCGGCAGCGGCAACAGCAATGGCCTTGGCAATGGAACCCCCAAACTGGGAGGCCTGTTCGAAGGCCTCTCGCAAATGCCAAAGCTGAAGCCCGTGAACGGCATTCGCGGTACGTTTACTATATTTTTTTTTTATGCAAATAAACGTTGTTGCTCAACTGATTTCCGTTTTCCGCCCACGCAGCAGCACCATCCAGCGGTTTAGCAGCGGCGACGGCAACAACGACATCGAGGTCCACAACGAACTCGGCGGCCCAGCAGCGGAGCAACAGCCCGCCGGCCGCGGCGACCGCCTCGAATGCCAGCAGCGGACCCCTGGACTTCAACACGGAGCTCACCAAGCATTTAACGCTGAAGCGCCAGAAACAGCAGCAGAATCAGCCACAGCCGCCGGCAAGCAACACACATATCAACGCAACAGAAGCAAATCTGAGAACAAATCGGGGACCACCACCACAACCGCCGAAGGTGAGGGATGGACCCATGGCGAGATAGATGGTTGGGATCCCCTATAAATAGCCGTTTTGGGGGGAGTTGTTTAGCTGCTGATAGGGGTTTTTCTCACGAATGGAAAGCATATTAAATTCATAATTAGGATAGAGAAGAATATGATACTCAAACATAATTAATTCTGTAAAGTAAGAGAATTCGCAGGGAAAAGTCTGTATATGTCCATTTAAAATTCCACTTGTTTCAAGTAGGAGAATCGATGTAGTTCTATTCAAGGTTGTAGTCATTTTTAGTAAGAAATAGGTAATTTTAAAGTACAAAGTTGGGGTAAAGATATAATGGCCAAGAGGTTACACAAGTTTTAAGAAAATGTTGTATATTAACAGAATTTTCAGTAATTATCTAAACTTATAAGGTTTAAAATTTGTTGGCATATTTTTAAAAATAATTTCTTTCAGTGTTTATAATGTGTTGAGAGTATATAGCAGATATATCCCCTATAGAGATTTTATGTACCTTAGAGTCCCACAAATTGGCTAAACTGACGCTTAAATATGCTACCGGTTAACCTTTAAGAGACTTTTGAAAAAAATGCCGCTTACTTAAATACGAGTTAAAAAGGTTTCTGAACCTTTTATCAGCATAGCGCGTTTCTCATAAAAACAGATTAGTTTGAAAGACAAATTTGTTAAACTCCTGAAAGGTATTTACTATTGTGGAACAGAATGTGTCGCTCGCAATCCCATTGTCAACGCAGCTAATCCCAGCATTGTTCTTTATTTCTTTGCCATCGCAGCCAGCCAGCTCGAGTGATTCGATCTTGGAGCGCATGAACATCCCCCGCACAGCGCCGACGCCCCCCTTCGCCGCCAGTTCGAGTGTCAAAGCGGCATCGCCCACGCTCTCGGATAGCGGCAGCAGCGGGAGTGGAAGCGGTAGTGGGAGTGGAGGTGGAAGCGTCAAGAGCAAGGCGGCCAACCTGAAGTAAGTGTCATCTTCTGGCCACGAGCAGCGCAAATGATTGGTTTCTGGCTAGTGGGTCTCAAGTCTGCAGTTTTTTTGGAATATGATGTGATATTTCATTTGTATTATAAGCCATATTATACAGGGAATTCTTAAACATTCCTTTGGTTTTAAACAGTAATTTGGTACTTTCACATACATCAACTCATACACTTTTATTTTAGAATGCCAAAAGGTTTGGTTCATACAATTCCATTACACAAATTCCAATTAAACTGCAGAAAAAGACCCCTTAATCTAACACTGCCTGCCGTTTGGGATGGTTATATGTTTTGGTTTTTCATTTGTACAATATTCGTTAAAGTTTCTCTTGATTTTCTTCTTTATTTTCGGATTACTTTTGGACGGGACTTTGTGGTTATCCTCGCACACAAAACACACACACACATACACCGAATCCCACCCACAGTATCTCGTTAGGCAATAGTTTTGTAAATAGTTCAAAGACAACCACGAGTGCCTCGACCACGTCGCTGAACTCCAGTCAAACGTCATCGACGGGATCGCTGCGCAGTCTGGCGCCCAACAAGTCCACATTGTTCGGCGGCAGCGGTGGTTCTAGTTCCGGATCAGTTTCTGGTGGTGGTGGTTATGCAACCGTGCAGAAGTCCTCACCGCCCTCGACGGCCGACAGCACGCCATCGGTCACGCCCACACCGCCCATGAAGCCGGCCATCAGCTTTGGCAAACCCAATTTCGCCCCGAAGCCACCGGGTCTGAACCAACTGGCGCTGGCCAACGGACAGCAGCGGCCGGCGGTGACCAGGCACCACAGCATGAAGTCGCCCAGGTATACCGATACAGATACAGATTCAGCCATATCAGCTACAAGCTTCAGTAACCCATAATCCAGCACCGCTGCTCCCGCTCTTCTGCTTTCGTCAAACTCACTTTGGGGTTTGCCTTGCGCTTATGCTTTTCTTATTGCTTTTTGCTTTTTGCTCTGCAAATAAGCCATGATTGGTGATCAATATTAAAACCAACCGTTTACCGTTTACTCTTTCACAGATCACCGCCCGCTGCTGGCAGCCTCAACGGTCCCGTGTTCCCCACCCAGCAGCACTTGGGCACCCTGCGTGGCCCACTGCAGTTGCACAGCGGCGAGTCCGGCGGCCACAACACCAGCGCCGGCAGCATGCGATGTGCCCCCAACCCGCCAAAGTGTAAGAGTCCTATTCTTAACAATCACAGCTTAGAGAACTCAACTTTGACCATTACTTTGTTAAATTTAAATGAAATTGCTTCAAAGAGATTTGCCTTAATTTAGGTATTTAACAAAAATAATTCGTTAAGATTACAAAAGTCTTATACAACATATCATGTAAACGACTATTTAACCATTCCACTTGAATAAGCAGCCCCAGTTTCATTTTACTGATATTAAAATTAGAAAAATTTTAAATAGGTCAAGGAGGTTTCATTCAAAGATTGTTTTAACAAAAGATTTAACAAAAAATATTTTTTATAATTTAACTAACTTTTTTCTATTTATCTACTATCTATTTAAAAAAGGCACTGATATAATTAAAAAACAGAAAAGATGATATGAGCTTTTAAAAACAATTAAGAGCCCTGCAAAAATACACTTTGATGTGTGAATTTCAAGTCAAGCAAGTCAAGGAATGGAATTTATAGTGACATACGACTTTATAAGTGATTTCCAGTCACCCCATCATTTGGTCGTTTTAAAGTGAACCCTTTAATTTATCGATGATTATTTTTGAAGCAATTGATTTTTAGGGTCAAGGTCGAAAAACCTTCGATAGACCCTGTGTTTTCGAAAGTCATACATGCCTTTGATTACTTTACAAATTACTTTACAATCTGCTTCTGTGGACAAATGTAATTTTACTATATATATTTATACCTGATCAATAGTCAAGTCGTCTGCCTGTTTGAATGAAGTTCGAGGCCTCTTAAAGTATAACTTACCAATTATTTTTATGCCTACGCAGCGCAGGTTTATTTTAAAATCGTTAAATTCTGTCATGTCACTTTGAGACATGTTTTGAGGTCAGAGGGCGGACTATGTTATATACCGTCAAAATGAACTATTATTTTAAAAGTTTTGAGCATAATTGTAAATGTTTGCATAGTATTATAGCTAAAACTCGATTGGTTTTTGGTGGCTTATGTTATTTAGAATTGGTTAACTGAGTAGGAGTATCTATTAGTCTGAGGACTCGACAAAAAGCTTTCCTTTCCTTTTTTTCATGGTCAAATAACTTTTTTGTTAATTCGAGTCTTCTTATGCAGGGCCTTTTAACCTATATACGAAACCCCAAATAAGTTATTTTTAAATATTTATGTGCAGCTCGCCCATCGGTTAAACCCCCGCCACCGCCCACGCCGGCCCGCAGCTTCTCCAACAGCAACCTAAACAACATCGGCGGATCGGCGCCGTTCAGTGCGGTGAACACGACTCTCGTCCAGAGCTCGGCCATGACCACGCAGGCCCCGTCGCCGCCCATCACGCAGCCGCCCTCCTCCTCCAGCAGCAGCAGCAGCGTGGCCGCCCTCCGCGACCAGTTCCGCGGTGGCGCAGCCATGTCCAATGGGGCACCATCGCCACCACTTCCGCCGACGCCCGCGCCCGCCCCCACCTCCAGCTCATCCTCAGCCACCGCCAGTCCCAAGTCGCTGCTGCGCGACAATGTCAAACCAATTATCCTCAACGGAGGTCCTCTCAATCCGCCAGCGCCGCCACCGCATCGCAGCTGCCCACCTCCGCCGCCTCCACAGCGACAGTCGAGCAATGTGAGTAGCCACGGCCACGGCCACCATTCAAGCAATAACAATGGTCCACAACAACAGGTTGGCCCAAAGACCAGGGGTGAATTTAAATGGAGTTTTTGCTCAGAGCTAAGCAGAGAGTCAGGATGCCATGTTAATGAAATCAGGCGTAGAGTATAATGTTTAGATTTGGCTAAAAGTTGCTAGAACTCCTACTTGTTAGTTTTAACAATGTGTTAAGGAAAAGGTTAATACAAGTACACTGGAAAGTGAGTAAGACATACAGCCCATAAGTATTTTAGTGTCAAATGGGAATTAAATATGATATTGGAGGTAGTGGGTTTATAGGGTCAATCTGCGAACCTATCCTAAAGTTTGGCATCCAGCTTTGCGCAGTGCATGTGTTGATTGCTTTCTCCCCATCCACCCCATCTTAACGATTTTGATTGCGATTCTCCCTGCGCCTGCGCTCCACCTGGTTGTGAGCACTCCTGGCTGCGCACTAACCGTCCGTGTCAGTCCGAACGAGTGTTCCGTTTATAACTCACCTATTTTCGCGTTGAGCGGGGCGGATTGATTTTCCAAAATCGAGAGACGTTACCAAAACACAGGGCCCGTGCACACAACCCATTGCCTTGAGCGAATCCCGTGGCCCAGTGGCCCGCACTCATGAGCTCCTCCATCAGGACCAAGTGAGGCGCTGGATGTGCAAGACTCTGGGCTCGATAAGGCAGATAGTCCGTCTAGAACGCCAAGGGAAGCACGGAGGGCAGCCAGTCAAGGTTATCAGAATGCTGATGCTTAACAGCAAGCGCAACGTAACTACAGGCTATATGCTAGTCCCCCCCTCAAAACCAGTGAAATCAAACTTAAACTCTTATTGTCTTTTGCAGGGTGGCTCCGGATCGGGATCAGCGCCAGTGCCACCGCAGCGACACTCCTCCATTAGGCCCAACGCCCCATCGACGCCACCCACGCACATGGCCAACTCTTCGCATCAGTTTGGCAGCAGCTCGGGATTGTCGTCGGGATCCGGTTCAGGTTCGGGATCAGGATCGGGAGCAGCAGGAGCTGGAGCAGGGGCCAGCGTGGGTCGCCTGGTCAACGACTTGGAGACGAAGTTTGGCAAGCGATTCCACAACGTCACCGAGTTTCCCAAGCCGCCGCCGTTTCTAAGCATACACAAAGTGTATCCTAGTCGCACGTTTAAGGCCACCAACGGTATGTAGTGCAGTGTGTGAGCGAGTGTGTGTTTGTTCTGTGAGTGTTTTTTGAACTTAGTACATACTGATTTAGAAGCATATGTAACTGCGATTATTGTTATATGCACACACAACACCACACCACACACCACATGGAATGCTGTTATATAAGTAATTGTTTCTTAAGGCACACGCTCTGGCATTTTAGTTTCGAACTTGAACGATACATACAACGATTTTTATCTCTACATAATTATAGTTTAAAATGTGTATTACAACTATTATAGAATACTATTAATAATATTGTTTACAAGGGGAAGCCCAGCATACAATCCGATACAGCATACGCATATGTTAAAGCCCGCAGAGTTTAGGAATCTATTTGATTATTGTTGTTTATTTTACTGTTAGCAGAAGTGCGGAAGTAATTGTTTAAAACGTAGCGGGAGAATGTTATTTTGTATATTGCATAATACTAAAGTTGAATAGCTTTATCCAAACATTATATATTTTATACCATTTAATGTTATACTTTGTTAAACTTCAAAAGGGAAACGAAACGGAAGCTTTCCCCTTCGCGATATTACTACTAAGCACACACTCTATTATTACGCATAGTTTTTACGTTAACTAAACTTCTATAAACTTTATTTGTACGTGTATATGTAAACCGAAGCCGATCCATATTGCATTGTACTCCCCACACATTTCTCTTACATGTAGCGCATGCTTTTACTTGTACCCCGGCTATCATTTGATATATATATATTGTACCTATGAACATCTCTATATATACACACACATATTTTACCCGATGAATATTTAATTTTTAGTATGCGACAGGCACATTACGAGTAATTGTTTGTTTTAGTTTTGAAGTTATCTTTTGAAGAAACAATAAACCAAAATTCGTTTGGATAATATACATAAACTTGCTTCATTTTGTTTCATTTTGTGTTTCAATTTTTCTCCAATTTTTGGGCTGCCATGGAGGAAGATGTCTTCGTTTGGTTATTGGTTTGAATATCATTTGTCCGTTGAATAGTGGTCATCAGATTGGATTGATTAGAAGGCCATTACTTTCTATTTGTTACGAACTATGTACGACTTTTAAGTGAAAATCCTTACCAATCTTATTTTCAATGAAAACAGGACCTCTTCCTATTTAATTTTCTAAATTAATTTGATCTATACTCGTTTTGTTTTCCTTTCAGCTCGATGGGCTTTAGTTCTTTAAACATTTCTTACATTAGTGTGATTTCCACGACGCTTTTCTTTAGCATTTTGCACTACCAACCACTTGTACGTTTTCGCTAATTTCGCTTGTCTTTATCATTGCAGTTTTTGCTAACTTAGCTTAGCGCATTGTTCGATCTTCGCTATCCTCTATATCTATCCATATTTGTACATATCTCTCTCTCTCCCCGGCCCTTTGATTCTTCCGTAAACAGCGCCCGGAAACAGCAATGTGAACAACAACAACACCGCGGTGGCCAGCAACAATAATGCGACAACGAATCCCAATCCCAATCCTGGAGGTTCGGGAGGAGGAGCAGCTCCTCCAGTGCTGAAGCCGGCCTATGCACCACTGAAGAAGCACCGGGCTCCGGCACCACCGCCTCAAGCGGGCGTGGCAGCCGCAACGGTGTCCGTTATCCGGCAGTCGAGTTTCCTCTACGGCGGAGCAGCAGGTGGTTCCGGTGGCTCCTCTGGCCTACGACCACAATCCCAGCCGGCGGGTATCGGACCACGTAACTCCACCGTCTACTGATCCGAACGAGGCGGCTAATAAACACAGGCCAGTGTGTTTGATTTGTATATAAGTGTGCAAGTGGAGAGTGTTGTGTTGCGTTGTGTGCGGGTGTGTTATGTGCCACAGGCAATTGTTCAAAAGTGCTTAGAATAAACCGAACATAATGGCACACTGAAAATGCGAAGGAAAAGCTTGTTGAAGTCAAAGGCAGGCTTAATCAATAAAAAAAAACCCCAAAATTCGTTAGCGTCTTCCCAGGCTGCAATTAAATAGTTAAAGCAGACAGTGAATTATAAACCCCAATCAAAAATTGTATATAGAACTAGCACCGAGTTAGTGAAATTATCAACAGCATCTATACCTTTTGTACGCGGGTGTAAATGATTGTATGATTAATTTTAGGGGCGCGCCTCTTTGCATAAATATCTTACTAGACTGAACATGTTAAAAAGCCCAACAGCAACAATTAATTAATGTAATTATATACGATATTTAGCATCGATTAATGTACGACTTAATCCCCTAGAGCAATACACACACACACACACAAGAGAAATATGTTAACAATGCATATTAATATTGAAGCACAACCGAGAGCATTTCAACAAAACTCGCTACATTCCATTTTTCGATTTCTCGATTTCTTGAGTTCAATTTGCAATACGAGAGTTCGTGTGATAATCTCCAGAATATTAGGGTATTTATCTGTCATCTGTGGTTCGGTAAACGTTTGTTAAACTCTTTTTTGGACGAGATGACTATTGGAAGTGGAATATAATACACACACATTAATATTATTGTTCTTATTATTAAATTCAATCATTGTTGTTGGACTTGGTGTCATTAGAAGTATTATTCAGCAATTGCATAACATTTTATTCCGAGTCAAAACCATTGCAGTTATAAATAAAATTACAAAGTCATTCAAAAATTGAGCAATTTTTGTGGTTTTTATTGGGTCAAACAAACTGGTAAGCGTTTCTACAAAGCTGTGCCTTGTATTTGAGTAAGTGTAAATGCTCACAAGCCATAACAATTTTAGCCTTATTCTTATTTCTAGTTTAAATGTAGAGTAAAGCCTTTTTTTGGTTACATTTGCTAACAAATCGCACTTGTTCGTATTTAAATACTAAATATGGCTGCTCTTAGGCCACCTCGTTCTTGGTTTTGAGACATTGCACTGCCTCCTGCAGAGCCTGATCCTCGCGTTTGCGTATTCGATCGCATTTCGGACAAGGCTGCTTGTCATTCAGGCACTCGGCATGGAAAACGGCTCCACAGGTCAGGCACTTAAAAAAAAAAAACGTTTAAAATCGTTAGAAACTGAAAACATCGATCTCTGGCAATGTATGTGTCTTACCCTAAAGGTGGTGCTAATGTGAAACGGATAGAGAACCCTGGGACTCTGACAGATCTCGCAGATGAATCCCTTGAGATGGCACAGTCTGCACTTCAGCACATGCGCTTCGCCCAGCTTGAATGCCTTCTGCAGCTGCTGGCACAGTACACCGCGCTGAATCAGCGCCAAATCTGCTATCGAGTACAGGTGGATGTGTTCGTACAGGTATTCCCTGCCCGAGAACTGATGCTGCAGCAGGTCTATGCTGCTCGGAGCACAGGTGTACAAATAGGCCCGTATGAAGTTCAGTCGGATACGCAGGGATTGCAATTCAGCCATGGCATCGGAGGCAAAGTAGATCCTGGGGTTCAGCAGCTGCATGTCCAGGAAGGGGTGTGAACGGAATTCGGCCAGAAAGGTGGCTGCCCGCTTGCTCACGCTGTACTTCCGGAAATCCCAGTTGTAGATGATGCGAGCGGGTATCAGTTGCATCTCCACATCCATGCAGCTGCTGCAGTAGTAACCGCCACTAAAGGCGCAAACTCTTAAGGGGAAATAGTTAGCTATAGTTGGTTGAGAATCGTGGGAATCTAGCTTTATGCTCACTGAAAGTTGGAGTAACCTATGCCCAGTGGGTGCTGACAGCTCTTGCACAGGAATCCCTGGGCATCCAGACCCGGCTCACGTGGTAGCTGGCACAATTGGGCCACCATTTGCTGCAGTTCCACCAGGTCAAATTCGGAGGTGAGCAGCTCGAACTCTGAGTTGGTCTAAGACGGGGAAAATACGTTGTTTTTTTTAAAGTAGTTTTGGTTAAGAAGTAGTTACTCTTGCACTCACATCCAGTGACTGCAGATCACTCAAGTCTTCCGAAACGGGCGGATCGCTCTCACGCTGCGGTTGGGCCACATTCGGGTTTGAAGCACTGGCCCGGAACTTCTCCCAGATCTCAGACCATCCGGCTCCACTCTCCCGGTTGCTCTCATGCTTTCGAAGCAGTGCATTGTAGCTGCACCTGTCCGTGTTGGGGGAACGCAGACTGACGGCGCTACTCACGCTCACAGATCGCTGGAAGAGCCTCGATCCCGATAGATCATCGCTGGGTGAGGTGGGTGTGTGTGCTGTGTCAAGGTCGCCAGACCACGAGGTCTGCATCAGATTGGACAGTGAGTTGCTGCCCTGGGGCAAAAGCAAAAGACTGGGTTTCTCGAGATCCAGTTCGGCGAAGGAGTGTTCCATTTGGCGCTTGGACTTTTCGCGGGTCCTCAGCTTGCTACCCGATGGAACGTCCGGCTCTACAGCTTGACTCGCTTCCGCTCCCGCTTCATCGGGTGTCTGCTCCTCGCTTATCACATCCATCTCGTCGAACTTCTGTATCAGCAGATCAAGGTTCTCGCGCTGGCTGAGATCGGGCACGCCGAAGTTGCCGCTCCGGCTGAAGGGGCTGTTGGAGATGGAGTCCGTGAACAGCTCGTTGGTCTGCAGGGGCTGGGGCGTGGGTATGGCTATGATATCGGAACCCAGGGAACTGGCCACGTCAACGCCGCTGCTTATCTGCAAGGGAAACACTTCATTTAATTGACTTCAAAAGGGAAAAAAGCTGGAGTTTCTCCTATAAGTAATCTTGTACTTGTTCTTATCTCAATATATTTTTAAAACGTGTTCGCGATAATATGGCATACCACATACTGTTCTTACTTCTACGTTTATAGAAGACTAGCATAACACATATTATGTGTTAGGTCAGTTTATAAAATTCCATTTAAAAATCTCTTGAAGAAAAAAATCTTATAACTTGAAAGCTCAATTAATATTTTCATAAAGCCCAGCTCATCCATAAAAATTAAAGTTTAAATTAAACACTTTTGTCATTCCCGACAAGCGGATGGGTATTTAGTTGATAATTCTCTTATTTACGAGTTAGCTAATAATATTAATAATATAATAATCTTAATATTAATTCATAAATTTGAATCTTAAAAGGTTTTTCCTATAAAAGATTCCAAATCAATGTAGGTAAAGCTTACTTTTAAAGACTAGTTTGACCTAAAAGACTAAACTATTCTAAAACTTAGGACTTGGTAGTTCACTATAGTCCCTTAAAGAATAATTCTAAGATAGGATATTCTATTCTGTACGGGCTAGGATTATTTATAAAAGGCCTTTGTGGGTTTTCCCAAAAAAGCATATTATATAAATTTGGATAAAACTTCTTTTAGAGGAATTATTTGACCACAAATATCTAAATATTCTAACACTTGGGCTCACTCCGAAAGAATACTATACAGACATGATACTGGGAGCATTAATTAAGGTATCTAAAGGGAAGTAGGATTAGAATGCCGAACCTACCGGACAGGATTTGAGTGCGGGCGTCCAGAGATCCGATAGTTGCAGCGAGTAGTCGGGCCAGTTGTTCAGCAGACTGGAGTTGACCGGCAGGTCGAACTGCACGTAGGCCTCCAGGCTCTCCATGATCTTGGCGGCCGTCTCCAGGCCGTCGGAGTCCCTGACCAGGGCGTTCCGCTTGTAGTACTGCGACAAGGCGGACCCGTTCTTCCGCATGTTGTTCAGGTAGGAGGAGAAGACGGACTCGTTGAGGGACTGGCGCACCCAGGCCCGGCACTGGCCAATCTCGGAGGTGATCTGACTGAGACCCTGCACCTGCTCGATCACCTGCTTGTGCATGAAGACCATGCAGGGCGACCAGAAGCTGGGGTCGGGCCTGCGCTCCACGTCGCCAGCGATGACATTGAAGGTGGCGGACAGGAATGAGTCCTTCAGGCCGTGCAGGAACAGGGCTTCCAGGGTGGAGCACAGCGCACTGGTCTGCTCGCACAGACCCAGGACCTCTGAGAGCAACAGACAATTAATGACCATCCATTTCCGGGGGAGTACCCACAAACTCACCCAAACTCTTCTGCTTCACCTCGAACTCGATCTCGCGGGCATTTTCGTTCAGTGTATTGATGAGCGCCTCCTTCACGACATTTTCACGCTTGGACGAAAAGTGGTTCAGGCTGCGGAACAGGGAGCTCATTTGGTTGTCGATCCTCAACTTTTGTTGTGGTTTTTCAAGGGCCAATGCAAATGAGTAAAAATTCTGCCCCAAAGTGTGACCGTAGACGCGGCCCCAAATAAACAAAGAAAAAATACCAGAAATCAGTTAAGAATACTATTACATTTTATATATCTCATTTAAAGAGTTTTTTAAATCGTTTGAGCTTTTACTATAATCCATCCAGTTATCTGCTCGTGCAACAACAAATACATGTTTTTGGAATCATTTATTGTGTAACTTTGAAAGCCCGCCCAATAGAATGTTATCGATAACTTTCAAAACAAGTTGGTACGCTGCTTGGTCACACTACCGTTTACAGTGGTCAAAATCGACGGTATTTTGCACACCGTAACGGTTTTCACATAAATCAAAAATAAATTAAATTTTCCTTATCTGCAAGCGAATCAAACGGAATCCATTAATACCTGCAAAAATGCTCGCCAAGGCAATCAAAAAGGTCAAATCTAAGACTTCAGGGGACTACTCTACTCAAGCTACTCAAACCCGTTCTGGTTATTCTTGACTTTCTTCTCAGATCAAAGCTTATGTGTGAACGCTCGATTATGGGTAAAAAAAACCCACGCAAATTAGCATCAACTCACAGAGAACTCGTCAACGAGACAGAATATTAATTGATTTCGTTTGTATCTTTTCTATCGCCCCTTGTTATTGTCTTGTTATTGTGTTTGGGTATTTTCGGGTTTTGTTTCAATGAACCGCCATATATTCTGTGCCCAAGCCAGGTGACTCATGCAGATCACTCGACCGCCAGGGAATTTTTATTAATGAAAGACCATCCCGTCTCGGGGGACCAGAAAAAAAACCCGATGCACGTAGTCGGTGGATATAATACTTAAATTAAAATTTGTGTTAAGGTCACGGTGACCAACAAAAGCAAAAGATTTTATGTATACGCATATGTATGGCATGTGGTTGCTGTTGTTGTCAACGCATTTTTCAATATTTTTGCAATAAAAATGTTGTTGTTTTTACAGAAGATGCGCCCGATGTTGTCGTTGTGAACCAACTGGTTCAGCATTCAAAATGCAAACTGGTCCCCGCGCGCTTTTTCGTTTGACTTTTCGACTGTTTTCGGCTTGATGTTGTTTTTCGAAAACACATTTTCCATGTGGGCTGCACTCGACGAATTGCATTTTATTGAATTTTATTGATACGAAACTGGTTGCGAAATCGTTAATAACATAAACAATTTGGCAAACAGTAAGTACGAGGCATGTTCATTGTTGAAATTGTTGTTTTTGGATGAGCCTTCAAATACTCAAAGTAAAACTCATACAGAATTTTAAATAAAATATCACAAACCAGAAATACATATTGGTTTTTAATTTCAGCAAGATAAATGAAGATGCAATTTGTTTAAATCAATTACTTTATAACTGATACTTTACCGAATGTGAGGATTACTTAAAGTACTTTTTTTTTATAAATATACCCTATATTATGCAAGTATTTAGTATACTATAAGTATATTTTAGTATTTATTTATGTTTATAGACTATGAGGAATAAAATTAGTGATCACAGATCAGTAATGCAACTCTTCTGTAGGGTTAACAATTAGAAAACTTATTGTAATAACTTCTTGCCCAAAAAACATTTTTTTTCAACAGATTTATACTTCAGTTAGCAGTTCCAAACTATTATGGTAAAAACGACGAATTAACCAAAATATTTAAATTTGAAATTTGCAAGTTTATATACAAATAGGTATATAATGGGCTTCCCCCATTCGAACTGTATGTCGAATTTCGCATGAAGCAAAACCGTTGGCGTTTGTGGTGTGACATTAATGACGATAAACAATTAATAAGGCGCTTTGGGTGAAGGGTCGCGGCGACATTTCCCAACTGAGCCGACTCTATTAAAGTAAATAATATGTGGCGCGCATTGTTGCTGCTCTGAGCTGACTTTGCAGTTTCCAAGCTGCCAGCGTGTTGCCATTGTTGCGGCCAAAGAAACCAAAGAGGCCAAACAAAACGAAACGAAACGAAAAGAAACGAAGCGGGCTGAAATGTATAAAAACGTTTGTTTTCGTAATACAATTTTGATTACTTCTTCGACGCCAGACGCCCATTGATGGGCATTGTCTCAGCTCGGCCCCTTTTGTGCGTCCCTAAGCGATTTGATTTATGGGCGGAGGTGCTCGCGCCGAGATCCACAAAGGCCCCCAGCTACCGTTGGCCATTTGCCGGGATCGCAGTCCATTTGGCAATAGCTTTGTTGTAATTGTAACAATAATAACAGCCGTGATTCCCGACGCCGATGCCCCAGCCAACTGGGCAACCATTGACATCGCAGTGCGCCCCAAGGGCGTGGGCCAAAGGGGGTGGTAATCTGAGAAAAAAAAACAGTTTAATATTCTCCTCAATTTTTACAACAATTTTTATAAGAACTTACCAGATAGAATTAGCTAATTTTTTCCCATTAGCTCGAAACGTCCTTGAAGTACTAGATACTATGTTGTATTGATGTAAGTATGTTAATTTGTTGTCCTATTATTTTTCTTACTTTTGGACCGAAAACATTATTTTGAAAAAAAGAACCAAGGGTTTGGGCCAAAAGGAAGTGTTAGTTATAAAACTAAAGAAATCTGCATGCGCTAGCATTTTGATATAAAAAGTTTAAAAATACAAATCATATTCTAAATGTTTGTATATTCAAAGGGTATACTTGCCGTCATATAAAACTGCCAAGCTATGAATTATTTACGATAAGTTTTTAAGTCTTTTAGTTCGTTTTTGTATACTTTTAAAGATTCATTGTTAAACTTTGTATTATAATTATTTTTATAAATTATTTTTTTTATTCAAAAGTACATTTTATCAAACCTAAATTATATTTATTCTTACCTACATATTTACCTTTTTTTTATACCATAAACTTGTTTTGATTGGAAAACTTCAATCGTTTTATCATTATTTTAAGCGTAAATCCCTTTTTGCTAAATCTACGCCCCTTGCTGAACCATCAAGAGGCTAGGAAACTGGCTCTTGGATCGTCAAAAGCCAAATGCCGGTACAAATGCTCAAATGCGGAACCAATAAGCTGACATAATTTTTTGTGATGGGCGAGAAAAAAAGTTTTGCTTAGGCCAAATGATAATTACGTACATTCCAGAGACATCCGAAGATATGGTCACGGCTGACTTTCGAATGCGATCATAAACGCATTTAAATGTGCAGACTATTGGGAGATGGTTATTCAAGGACGTGTTAGGAAATATCAGTGAAAAGAATTTCTGAAGACCGCTTATAAATTGTTGCCATATGATCACGAGGCAAGATGATCTAATCACCGATCGCGTTAACCGCCGGGCGGCTGAAATGCCAAAAGTTCATCGATCACTGACACCGCAGATCAACTCAACGCATCTTTATTGATCTGCCAAAAGTCTGATCGATCGGTTCTGACTCAGCCCAGTCAAAAACCCAATGCAATGAGGCAAACAGGCAAGGCTGAAATATGTTTATGTCAACGCCGTGATCTTTCGATCAACAAATATTTATGAATTTATTTGAGCCGGGAACAAGAACTCAAGAACTTGCTGGGGGAACAGGATCTTGCGAATATGTGACATATGAGACGCATAACTTATGCATTGTTAGCATAATACTTTCCGAAAATCAAGTCAAACTTGTCAAAATAAACAAACCGAACTGAGCACATTCGTTTTCAATATCAATTTGCATTTCGTGTGTGTTTAATTTATGCGAAAGTTGTGTCTATTTGAGAGACTCTTAAGCTATTGTCTTGTAAATCATCCGGAGAATAGCACTAATGTTAGGCGGCTGTTAGCTGAATGTTAATGTTAACCCATTATAAAATTAGGTGATTTATATGGAACAGTGAAAAAAATCAACAAAAATGCATTAATTGTGCTCTCTTAAAATAGTGGTAGAGTTTAAATTTAAAATTTTCTATGAGCTTATCAACAGTCACTATAGTGACTATAGTTTAGAAAAATAACACAATTTAAATTTGTTTTAATTTTTAAAAATCATTATTTTGATTTAAATATGTGCGGCTATATATGTATAGTAGTACCGCGTCGTCACTGCATGCATTGCCGTCCATAGTGATATTATATAATTTTGACGACAATAAATAATTTAGTTTATAATATTATTAGAGGTAATAAGACAGATCCAAGCTAAATAAAATCAAATTTTAAATTATAGTAAGAAGAGATGTACTGAAAATATATAAATATTAAAAAGGCATATGGATGTTATGCTTTATGTGGTTCATTTCTGTAAGTTACTTTTTCTTATTCATAATATTAAATAAATATTTTCTTGAGTCCCTTTTACATTTCTCTGCTTTTAATGAGAAGCCACGCATAACAAACTTAGAGACTGGTGGTTAGGGGGTTAAGCTCTTACGTTCAGGTTGCTCGGCTGACCTTGAACGTCATTGGCAATGCGTCAAACTGTGGCGACAAACCAGTATGCAAAAAAAATCTGATCACAAGCATCTGAGCAATTAAGGCAATAGTTTTGCACTGTTTTCCGGTGGATTGTAACAAATAGAAAATAAAAGTCGAAGAGATTGATTAAGCGGGGGTGTGAAACTTTCTTGCGATCGCAGTTCATAATTCCCCTAGCTTATTTTCTGGGTGGACTCTGGCGAAGTCGCAGTCGACGTCGACGGCGCTGCCGGCGTCGCTGCCGCAACCGAGTCGAGCTCCGAGCAGCGACTGTTGGCCAAGTTTATTGAAAGCGCAGAATCCGTGAGCTACGGACGTGTTTCGCTCGAGCGCATCGCGTATCTTCCAACTACGACCTCCGATCTCTCGCTCGCACCCGCCCGCCGTGCATAGCACCCTCTCGCTCGCGCCCCCCCAAAGTGATCGTGATATCGTGCCGCGGATTTTTCGATTGAGAAAAGGCGGTGAAAATATTACACATTATATATTGTCGGCTTCGATTGCGTCTGCGGTTTTGTCATCGCGATCATTGTTAGTCGGGCTCCTACGCGATAATTATTCCGGTTCGTCTTTGGGCAATGCCCGATTCTAAATTGTTAATTGCGTGACAAATTCAGAGAGGCCCGAAATCAACAATAATAATAAACACGAAACACCAGCTCACCCACGATAATGCAGATCGAACCGAAGCCACGATGCGGTGGCAGCATTAGCTTTACCGTTATGCTGCTGCTGCTGATCATCGGCGCCGACTTCGTCGCTGGAAGGCCTGGTATTACATTAAAGACAGATATACATAAAGACAAACTAACTAAGGAAATTGCGATTGCATTGACGATTGCGTTATCAATATCGCATTCAATTTGCACTGGCATGCGAATCCGATCAGTGGATCAATGGATCAGTGATCTTTCGCGCTTCCTTTGTCTTTACCTCTTTCTATTTGCGGCTTACGTTTTGAATGTTATGTGTGCTTATTGCGTATTTTCTGAAGGAAGCTTCAAGTTTATGGGTGATATAAGAAATAATAAATTTATTAAATGTCCGGCATAAATAATATGCCAGTCGAACCTGTTTTAGAGGCGTTACCATTTGAAAACGTTCTTCAACTTAAAGATCAACGGTTCTGTTAGCACCCACAGCTTAAGGCTTCCTTTTAATTTGTTCTATATCTGTAACTAATTTTACGATTTTACCACAACCCTACTAAGTTATACTCTGAGCCCAAGTCCCCCTCCCCTCTCCTCCCCACTGTCTGTCAATATCTGTTAGAAGTTCCGATTCTTCACTCAAAACAACAACCACTTTAAAGCATTCAACAAACGCACCTCATTTGCATTATTTCCAAAACTCACCTGCACACAAGTTCGTTCTCAGCCCGCAGTGAACTTCGATCGTGATCGTGATCATGACCCACATCGGCTGGGAGACAAGTGTTATCCCCCAGCTAACGACTAATGACAGTTGCAGCCACAGACGGCGAAATCAGTGGGTCTGAAACTCAATGAAATTAAGTGCAGAAAGCTTAGAAAGGCGTAGCAGGAAAGGCTTAGGTATAAGGTATTTAAAGGTAAATTGCCTCAATCAAGATCAGTTAGATACATCCCTTTTTATAACAAGAAAAAGGCGTTTCTTTTCCAATATATAACCTTTATTTATTGGCCGTTTTTAATTTATAAGTTAACTGTTGTCAGTGGAGCATCTTTATTACCATAGTTTTTTTGGAGTGCAGTCTGCTAAATTGTCCCGAAGGCTTATGCCTGCAATTAGCCTTCGCCGCTGAAGAGCCTTTGAATGCAGGCAGCCATAAGCTGTTTTTGTTTGACAAACAAACTGAAGAACTGGGCGCCGATCGTTAAGCTTTTTTTTTTTTTGGGTTGAAAGCGAAATCAGGTAGCCGCTGCAAAAACAAACAGCGCGGTTCCCAAAGGCAAAGCCGTAAGAAAAACGAAATTCGAGAAGAGCCGATGTGAAGAGACCCCAACGAAATCCAAGACCCAAAACCGAACCACAGAGCCCCAGCAAGTGGGCAAGTTACGTAAGCCGCGGATAACGTGACTGGCAAGGCTTCGGCAAAGTCGTCGTCGATCTGTCTTCCTCTTGGCGTTCGGGGGTTAAAGGAGGGGTTAAACGATCCCTAGGGGGGTTCCATGTAGTCTATAAATTTAGCGACGCTTTTGTCAAGACGCTCTGTTAACTAAGTTGTTTACACCAACTAGAGACTAATGATGTGGCGGAGTTTTTGGGTCATGGGGCCGCAAACAAGAAGCCACGAAATTCGAGAATGAAAACACGAGAAAATTGTGCAGCATCTCGTGGACTTGGGCAAAACCCATTGACCAACTAGTCGGGTTAATTGGCCAATAACAATTAAGGCAAATTCATGAGCTCAGGGCTTGCTTAAAGCACCAATGATGGAAATATCATTGGGGCTTAATGGATCTGCAACTTTATTGGCATGAAATAGTTATATTTCACATATTCGGCAATCAATGAACCCATCGTAATGAATGGACCCGTACACGTACGTGATAATTAGCGAATTCGCACGGATCTGAAATAGGGAATCGTGCCTCACTTTCGCGTGGCTTGATTTATGATTCAGCCGCAGATTATCGTAATTAAAACACAATGGGATATCAACCAGTTATGGATATAGATGAAGATATGTAGACACATGAGCAGCGGCAATTCGATTTCGACATTCAGGCACTGATTTGCCAATCTATTGCGAACTCCTCAAAGGCGACCGACAAAAGCCAGTCGATTAGAACCAATTCTGGGGCCCATTCTAAGCCATAAATATTTATGCAATTATGGGAGAGTTCGGTTTCAGTTTCAGTTTTAGTCTTAATCTTTCCCCTTGACATTTCTCAGACAATCAAAATGAAATCGCATTTTTGTTTGGCGATTTCAAGTGCAATAAACACGCTTTGTTTCATTTTGGTTCACAGTAAAAAGTATAATTTACAAGTTGCGACTTTGAAAATGCGATTTGGCACGGCTTTTGACACATTTCGTTAGGCGCTTGTGTGTGGGCAGACAGCCCAATAAGTCGATAACTCCAAGGCCTGCGAGATATAGATATAAACGAAGATTAATAAAAATCCATTACAATTTTTTGCTGATTCCGACGAAGGTTGGCCAGGCACAAAAACATGTCAAAGTAAAGAAGATGATAAACAAACTGTAAAATTGGCAAGTGCAAAATGTTTTCTGCTGAAATTCCCATTGTCTTAAGGTGGGTGCAGATGTCGTGAAGCCGTCAATCAATTAAAAATTAAATTCATTAAACATAAGCGGCGGGGGATCCATCGATGGAGATGGAGATGGAGATGTCGATGAAGTTGATGATGAAGATGGCGCTGCAGACAAGCTAAATTAATTGGCCTGAACTTGAGCAGCAGCGGAGCCGGAAGTGGGGGGAATTTCAGTTATTACGGCGATATCCGAAAACACTTTTGTCCACCAGCCGTGACGCAAATCATCTTCACCATCTCTTGAGCATTCATAATAAAAATGAGCGGCTGGGCTGCAGTCGAAAGTTCAAGTTGAGGGCTTCCTGATCGGCGGCCAAGCCCGTCCCAAAATGCAAATTAATCTCTATTGCCTATGGTCAGAGAATGTGTTAGATGCTTAGCATCCGGAACTGACTGGGCAACTGAAGCAACGCCCATCGCGATCTGGCTAAGTCACATACGAGTTGAGTTTGTCGCAGAGCAGAAACCGCATTTCCAGAATTCCCCAGCGCCAGCCCAATTAAAATATTCCGCATCTACAGTATAGGCAAACAATTTATTCAGTTATTCCGCTGTAAACAGGAATCGAGACGCAGATCAAAAATCAGAAGCTGGCTGAGAATCTCTCAGATATCCAAGTAAATTATTATTAATTATTCGCACTCGGCACGAGCGCGACACAATGCCCGCAGTGAAAATAACAAAATCGTTGTCGGTGCAATCATTAGCCATTAATTCGCTTGTTGTTGCTGTCAAAGCCAGCTGCTGCTGGCCTGTCACATGGACTCCCTGATTCCCAGACTCCCAGTGGCAGAACAATGAGTGTCTCATTTGATAAAAACCCATCCACTAATTGCAAAGTGCGTTTCACGAGTGTAAGACCAGCATTTACTTTGCTCAGGGATCCATCAATAGTGTTAAAATAAATTATTTATTCAAAAACCCAAGCAAGTGATCAGTTAATTGGATAAAAAAAATACAGAGAGACATCAATTTATAGTCGCAGATAAACTTCCGCTATCAATATGTTTTAGTTAAGTGTATTAATCAACTTAGTTAAACAATAAAATAGTTTAACACTTTTTTCCCACAGCTATTTTTTATATTTTTGATTTTTAATGAGCATTTGTGAAGTTTGTCAAGCTATGACGATATGAAACGCACTGTACGCCCTAAAGCCCTTTTGCTCGATTCCAATGGCCAGCCGAAACGAAAGACTTAGGCAACGAACTTGATGGTTGCACACCTGTCACACCCACACCAACACACGTGCACATGCACATACACATTGACTAACCTGCCTGGGTAGCTTTTAAAATTGAATTTTATCTGGTGGCAGACCTTTGTGTAACTAACAGTAACCACCGCACAGCAGCCACACATCACAACAACCGCAGCAGCATAAGCATCAGCATCAGCCGCAGCAAACGTATGGCCCATCTCAGTCAATGTCAATCAATCAGCCGCCGCGGCAGCCAAATTGCCCAAGAGCCGCCCACAGCTGCCTCATCTGTCACCCAACCACCATCGCCAGCATAGCCACCGAACAAACTCCTCACCCACCATACAACTCAGGCACCCAGTGGGGAATTTCAGTTGGGTTTTTTTTAGTTCACTCGAAACAGCCCTTTTGCTTAAATATTACGAATGTTTCTATGAACTACTTTTTCAAGGATAGAAAGCTTTATTCGTTAGTTAATGGCAATCATGAAATTGGATCATTTAGGAGCGCAATTTTGTTATACAGCAAATGTAAATTTTATCTATTTTCCAAATTACTTAAAACCAGGTACCGAAAATAATCATTATTTTTGTTTTTCCGAACTTAAAAATCATCCATTTCCAATAGCCCCATAATCAATTAAATAATGCCGTTTGGTTGCTATTTTTAATATCTTCCCGAATCTGCAATGATCATTTTGTTTAGGTTTTGCTCAGAATAATTATTATTCTTGAGTTTATGTATACTTTTCAAAAAGTTATCATTATTTGTAAGCGGATTATTTTGTGATCGATATTATTTCGCTTAGCCGTTCTAATCGGAATTGTGACAAGATTAAAATGTTTACTTCTTGTTAAAGAATCTATTAAAAATTTAAAATATCAAGTTAAACTTTTAGATAGCTTGGCAGATGGTTTTGATTTGATCAATAACTTTTGTGCGCTTTAACTAAGATTGTGATTTTCCTTTTTGTGACTTAATCTATTTTCGTTAGTACAGGGATTTATCTTAGAGGTAAAAAGTGCTTTAAAAGCCATAATTTATTAAACAACCTGTTCAAAACTTAAAATTTCAAGTTAAACTTATAGTTAATACATTACGAATATGTCAAGTTAGCTAAGCAAATTGAAGTGATTATTAACTTTTGTGAGCTCTAACCTATTGTGGTTTTCCTTTTTCGGATTAAATGTTTTCTCGTTAGTACTGGTAGTACAAAAAAAAAAAAATTACGCACTTTTTTTAGATGTAAAAAGTGTTTTTTTTTTCAAAATGAAAGGTTAGTTCTTAGCTCGACTTGAGCAGGATTTAGTTTGAAGGGTGCTACATTAGGTTCTGACTGTTTCACTCTGTCATTCACCCACTTCCACTTGCTACTTCCACTTGCTACTTCCACTTGCTACTTCCACCTCCACTTCCACTTGAACACTTCCACTTGCCACGCTTTTGCAAATGCTCCAATGAAGCAGCCGCAGCCACAGCCACAACGAGACCCACCACATTCTGCTCCCCCTCCAACAGATGTGCGCGAGTCGCCCTTCGCCCGCGAGCTGCAACCGCCGCTGCTGCAGCCGGACGTGCCCTTCAGCGGGCCGAAGGCCATCGACAGCTATGGCAACCCCATCGACGCCCTGCGACCCATTGACACGCCCGACGGGCGCAAGGTGGTCAGCGCCCAGGGCGTCCAGTTCGAGATACCTACGTACGCCTCGGGGATCACGGAGATCCGGCGACCGGCCGATGATCTCCTGCCGCCGCACATTGGTGAGTTGACATCCACACGAGCAGCGGCTGCCGGCGGTGCCTCCAGAACCAGGACGCAAACGGGAACGGCAACCAGGACGAAAACCGAAACAGAAACGAAAACAGAAATAGAAACAGAAACAGAAACCAATGCCTCGACTGCACCGCACACAAACAGTAGTAGTAGTAGTATAACTAGTACAAATAGCACTAGCACCCGCACCGCACTAGCCGCACCCATTAGCACCACTAACAAGCTGGCCAAGCGCGATTCGCTGGGCGGCCAGTTTCCCATTGCACCACCCAGTAACCGCCACGCCCCGCCCCCCTTCTCCTTGATCAAGCTAAATCCCTTCGCCGGTGAGGACTCACCCATCACCCAGATCGGCTCCCAATCAGGTCTTTGTCCCAATCCCAGTCCCAGTCCCACTTCCAGTGCCCCGCCCACTTTGCCCGTAGCCAAGGCGAATTGCCCGAAATACTCAACTCCGAATCCGAATCCTCTCCAACCAGATGCCATCGCTGTGGGCCTGGAACCCAGCAGTCCGAACTCATTCACTGGCACATCATCAGCATCCGCACCAGCACCAGCACCACTTCCAGCCACATCACTAACACCGCCCCGCCATGATTCATCACCCGACACCACGACGACCGCCGCCGAAGTGGAGGTGGAGCAGGCGCACCTGGTGCCGCTTCAGCAGGCGGCCAAGGAGGATGACGGATCCCTGCCTGAGTATATCCGCGAGTTGCAGCGCCAGGACCCCGACATTGGAGGTCCAGTGCCCTGGAAGCCGGCTGCCAATGCGGCGCCACTCAGTGTGATCGCCTGGGACCTGTTGCCGCCGCACGAGACGCAGGATGTCCAGCGGCAGGAGGACAACCAGGATGAGCAGGCGCAGGAGCCCACGATCATCACGGAGGCGCAACAGCAGCCGGCCAAGAAGGTGCAGGGCATCGTGGACCCCATTAGCCACAACATACGCCTCAGCCTGAGCAGCGGCAGTGCCCTGAGTCCAGTGGATGGGCCGGCGGAGCATGGCACCAATGCGCATGTGGGCAGCACCACGCCCGCCAATCCGGGTCGCTTTCCGAACCGCCAGCGTGGCACGGCCCACTACAGCACCACCAGGAGCAGTTCCACCACAGTAAGGCCGCGCAGCAGCACCACTCACGCACCAACCACAACCACCAGCACAACGAAGGCAACCACAACTAGCAGCACAACCACCAGGAGAAGCACAACGACCAGCACCACCACCACAGCGAAACCAGAGACGCGCACCACTGCCAGTCCGGTAGCCAGCACCACCGAGGACCCAGCCACCTTCTATCGCCTGATCAACGGGGAGGCCTACGCCTACACCCTGCCCACGTGGCTGCAGGAGGTCACCGATCCGGACCTGGACGTGGCCGTCACATTCGAGGTGCCCGCCGACAACGATCAGTACAACCACACGCTGGCCAACGATCTGGAGCCGCCATTCGAGCCGTTCGTCGACTTGGGCAACATTCAGCTGACGCCACCGCCCACCAGCAGGCCCACAACGACAACCAGCACAACCAGGGCAGCGCCCACAACGACCACCGCCAGAACAACCACCAGCACAACCACAACCACAACCACAACAACCACGCCACGAACAACGACAAGCACAACCACAACTACAACAACGCGACGTCCGAGCACGCAGCGACCGACCAAAGCACCCACACCAATACCACCCACGCACAGCACTCAAGCGCACCACCACCCAGAGCCACCGCCAGTGAAACTGACCACAACCACCACTCACCATGCAGATACTCCGCCGGAGGACTCCAGTAGCAGCAGCGGCAGCAACACCACTCCCAGCCCGTTGGACGCAGGCAATCCCTTCGATTCGGCCACCATTCCCGCCTGGCTGCGCGACTTCGACTATCCGGATGTGGGTCCCGGCGTGCCCTTTGACCCGGACAACTTTGGGCCAGCCGCCAGCAGTACCCGTTCCCCCACCACCCAGCCACGCCTCCCCACCGTCCCGCCCGTCCCCTCCGCTTTTCCATCCAAAGTCACGCTTCCGCTTCCAGCCAGCAGCAGCAGCAGCAGCAGCAGCGAGGAGCCACCGCTAGTGCTCATACCGCCCGCTGACCGCACGGACTCCGTCTCCAGTTCCGGTTCCGGTTCCGCCTTCGGTTTCGCCCCCGCCGCCGTCTCCAGTGCCGGACAACTGACCCCTCCCCTTCCCACTACCAACTCTGTCACGCCTTTTGCAGCCCGCTTCGAGCCAGCAGCGAATAATCCTAACCAGGCAGCCAGCCCCTCCAGCGGCGAACCCTTCCCGCCCAGCAAGGTCGAGTACACCAAGAGCGACGACGGCAAGGTCATCAGCACGCCGGTGGCCAGCGTCCAGCGTAAAAGTGAGTACAGATGATCCCGTTTCCGCCCTCAAGTTGTATTTATACCCGTTGTTTGTAGAGTAAAAGTTGTTGAAAAGCTCGTAACTGGTAATAGGTAGGTGATCAGGATTAATAGCTGAGTCCGTCTGAAAGTCCGATCGTATGTACGTCGATATCTTGATAGAGTGGATCAATACAAATCGCAGAACTCTGTAACGCCTTTTTGTTTATTAGGTTAATATCAATCAACACACTTTAAATGTTTTAAATCGAACCTGTGTTTAAGAAGTTATTAGGAAAGTTTCAATTATGACGTCACTCTAAAATGAAAACACGCAGTTCACTTGAGAGAGCAAAGTAGTAACGCGGCCACATCTCGATCGGCAGCGATTTTCTAAGAATCAACAGGACCATATGTTTTGATTGACCTTAGTCCATATTTTTGCCAAACAGTTGTAGTGGGTATAAATTTTTATACCCGTTACTCGTAGAGTATACCCAACATTTTCAAAATCGAGCTAATATTTTAGATGTTATGGGTCGTATGAAGTTCTCTGTCGCCCCTCTGCCGCTGCTTAGCCACTGATCGGCCGCTGTTCTGTCGCTGCTAACAGACAAAGAGAGAGAGAGAGAGAGAATTACAGAACTCTTAGTGGGGGGTGGGGGTGCTGCACTCTCTTAGCTTCTAGTGTTGGCTATGCAGTTCGACAGATGGCGCCACCTAAACTTCGATTGTTTTGTAGGGAAAATATTTAGGTTGAAGTTTGTTGGCTGAGTTAAGGGAATCTAGTTGAGATTTCAGTTTCCTCCTGCACGTATAAGTCCGATTTATGTCCAATCTAATTCAAGATCTTAATTTTAGTCGGGAAACTCGACTTTAGCGTTCTTTCTTGTTGATTATCTGTCCGTCCAAAAACATGAATCTCCTGACTCAATTTAATTAAAGATTGAAATTAAGTAATTTTGTCCAGTCAAATTTATATACATATTAAGATCAAATAACAATGTATTGAGTCTTACTACTATATACGTTCTTTTTTTTCCCTTTTCTCAGCGGAGACTGCGGCACCAGTTAGCAACACTGGGAAGTATACGGGCGGATTTGGCGCCCCGGCGGGCCTACTGCGTCCACAGTCGACCAACCCCCACTCCGACATCTACGTGGCCGGCGATCAGCACGAGTTCAGCACCATTGTGAAGGCGAACAAGGCGCGGCCCACTGTTAATCCGGGTCGCTACAACGGTGGCTTCGGCGCCCCCACGGGTGTGCTTTCGCCACAGAGCCAGCCGGAGCCGCGACCCTTCCAGCCGGTCCGCCAGCAGACGGAGCACAGGGATCGTCCGGCAGGTGGCAACCGGCGAACGGAGAGTCGCTTTGGCGGACCGCCCGGTGTCCTCGTGCCCTTCGACAACGTGCAGCGGACTGGGGGGCAGTAGCGGAGTCCAGGAGTCCAGGAGTCGAAAGTCGGAAGTCCGCGAATACTTTAAATTATTTATAGCCCATGTACATGTACCTATGCTAGAGCTAAATGAGTTGTGGACTCGTCACAAGGGTCATCACAATATTTGCGAAATTAAAAGTCTCAGAACTATCAAACCGAATGCTTTCTTTTTTCCAAAACCAGTATACCTTACAGCTTATGACTTCATGAATATATTCCAGTCAGTTGAAGTCTGTTTGCCCCACTGTGTACACTGTACATTAGGTTGGTTATTTTTTGTATGAAAAAATCGTTGGTGCATTTAAGACTTGCAAAAAAGAAAAAGTAGAAAAAAATGCGATTTATGGTCGGCGTGTTGACTGTAAAGTTTATCACTCATACGTACTGTTGCCTTTGATCAAATATTTTATTTTCATATAGTTGACGTAGACTTGGTGCTATTTGTCTACGAAGGGAGACAAATTATTTGAAAATCGATTTGAAAATGTGCCAGTCCTGCGAAGACTTTTCACCACAGTGCTGCGCCACATTTTATCCCATATGGTGCATCGTTCTTGGAGCCTTTTTCACTGCGAGCGCAATTTATTTGGTAGTTGACTATACAAATAAAATCGACAACCCCTATATTTTTTCAAGGGCTGATTGGGACGGTGACGACTGGGATACCATTGAAAAAATACGCGACAAATATAGAACTTATAGAATTATTTCTATTATTAAGGTCATAATTGACTTCACTTATGTGGTCGCTGGGATTTTGTTGTTGCTTGGTGATAAAATGGTAAGTTAAAATTTATTCTATTTTAACCAACATTGATTTAACTTTGTTTTTTAACAGAATAAAAAAAGGTTGTTCAAATTTGGAAAAGTCCTCAGCTATTTCTTTCCTATTTGTTCTGTAATGACCGTTTTTACTATAAGTAAGTATTCTTTGGGTCTTAGCAGGAAGACATTGTTCATTCTGCATCCTATATTTGGCTGGGCTTACATGTCGATATCCAATTCGCTTTTTAAATTTTAAAGTACATTTTTTTTGAATTTTTTTTTTTTATATTTTTATTGTTTCCATGGGAGGATTATGTTATAGTCGTCCGATTTTGATGAAATTTAAAACGTAATTCTGAAATATTTAACCATTACTATATGTCGATGCTATAATTTTTTTTCATTAATATTTCTGATTTTCCGATTCGACTCGTTTCGACTTATATACTACCTGCAATAGAAACACAACTTTTGGGAAAGTTTCATGCAGATAGCTTTAGCTTTAACTCTGAGGGACTAGTTTGCGTAGAAACGGACGGACGGACAGACAGACATGGCTAGATTGACTCTCCTAGTGATGCTGATCAAGAATATATATACTTTATAGGGTTCCTTCACGGTGTTGCATACATCTGACTGAAATTATAATACTCTATGCAATGATAGAAAAATTTAACCACGCACTGCGTTTTATGTACTTACACAAGTCATTTTAGGCGTAGAGGCTAAAAACATGCATCCTCCAGTCGCTAACGAGTTTGACACGCTGAAGGCTCGCTTGCTCGATAACCCGTACATTATTTCTTTCTGAAATGGCACAGAATATTCGTCTGATTCTAACCATCTGGGAGGATAACGACCTGGTAAAATTGGCCAAAGCTGACTCTACCAACACGTTCTGAGAACAAGAAAAACCAATCAATTGATACCGTCATCTGTCCACTTATTTAAATTGTTTATTTATACTATATATACTTTACAAGTATTTGTTTTCACATAATTATAATATAACTACGAGTATAATGAGTGCACATGAAATCACTACCAGTTGCATTTTGTTTTCATACATTTTTTTCTGTATTTGCATTTAGTTGTCCACATTTGCGCCGTAATAAAACTGTGCCGGTATATAGAGCAACGCTGGGGGATAGCTAACAATTAATCGCATCCGATTTCCATTTCGATGTCACGAGATCGACCTAAACTACGGATTAATAATCCGATTCATCTTTGCTTGTTAAGGTAAGTGATATCTGTCATATTAGAAATGTTTTAATGTTTTTGCCTAAACAGGAAATTTTGTCGGACTAAATCAGGCGGAACGCACGTTTATATGGAAAGCAGATAATGTAAATTAAATTGTGTACATTTTTCGAGTTGTAAAAAATTCAGGCCGGCAGAACTCAAAAGAAAAAATAAAAGAAATTTTTGTGACGAAAATTAATTAATCACACTTTTAAATGGTTCGCATTTGGCCCACTTCAGTCAGGCATTTGAAATTTGGTCTATCGCAGCGTGCCGATTTGGAATTTTTTAATTGTTTTAATCTTTTTTTTCGACGAAATTCAAACTATTCTAATAAAATGTACATGTACCTACGCTAGAGCTAATTGAAAACAAAGTCTCAGATGTATCAAATATTTTCCATTTTTTTCAATCTAGTTCACTTAGCAAAAAAACTCATGACTCCATGAACATTTTCCAGCCAGTTCAAGTCCGTTTTCCACACTGTGTACACTGTACATATAAAGCTACGAAAGGAGACAAATTATTTAAAATCGGTTTCACAATGTGCCAGTCCTGCGAAAACTATTCACCAGAGTGCTGCGCCAAATTCTATCCTATATGGTGCATCGTACTTGGGTCTTTAAGCATTGTGGTGGGAATTATAATGCTGCTAGGGAACCCTGGCGGATATTTTCTATTTGCTGTTTGGCAACTTCTTATAGGCTTAAGTTATATAGCCGCGGGGCTTTTAATGTTGATTGGGGAAAAAAAGGTGAGTAAGGATCAGTTAAATTGTAACCGACATTATTTCCGTTTATATTCGTAAACAGAACATAAGAACGTTGTTCAAGTGTGGAAAAATTCTCAGCTATGTTTATGCTATTTGTACTTTCAGCACCATTTTCACAATAGGTAAGTATTTATCTTTCGGTCTGAAGCTGGAAAAAGTGATCAAAACTTTTAATGACATTTTTTATTAAAAAAAAAAAAACATTGATTTTTGACAACCAAAATAACATTGTGCAATAGCCTAAAAAATACATTGGTGCCTCTATATAAGCCTAATAAATCTCGGTGTGCTGAACACGACCTCATTCTTAGAATATCGCCATCACCCTCAGTTTTTGAGAAAAGTGATCTTAAAACCCCAAAAATAACGATTTTAGGGGTTCTTTGACTCTAAATAACAACCAAACTGAAAGTTAGTGCATAAAACTAAGATATTTACGCTTCAGTGAAACTATACCCTAAAAGTAGACATACAATTTTTGTGAAATGCCTAAAACATTATTGTAAAAATGTGCATATTGTATTAAAAATATCATAGGTTTAGGGACTAAAATTTAGTTCGGCCCTTACTTAAAATCCTTTTTTGGGTTTTTAAGATAAATTTTCTCGAAAAATAAAATTCCAAAAATAAGGTCGTGTTCAGCACACCGTGATATATTAGGCTTATACAGTCGCACTAATGTATTTTTTAATCGATTTTTTCATCAAATTTTGCATAGTGTAATCAATCAATGCTGCCATATATGAATGTTTTTTCGGCTTTAGTTGTTACACGAATTGCTGTTGCTCATCTTGATTTTAAAAAAGCAGAAGATATCTTTAGTGCCAACTTTTTTGAAAAGTGTATTTTTATGCTATTTTTTAGTTGTCCACATCTGCGCCGTAATGAAACTGTGCAAGTATATAGAGCAACGCTGGGGATAGCTAACAATTAGCCGTTTCTGCTGGTTGAGGTAAGTAATATTTGTCATATTTAAAATGTGCTAATATTTTGCTTCCCTGGACAGGACATTTGAAACGCTCTTATATATAGTGCCTTTGGAAAGCAGCTAATTTAAATTATAATGTGTTCAATTTCCGACTTTAAAAACATATACGCCGGCGGAATCCGAAATTAGTAAAATTAAATGGAAACGTGAATTTGTTAGTGAAATTTCTTGGGTATGAAAGTTATTTTGATAAATTTCCATTTAAACGTGACTATAGCATTTAAATCAAAATATATATTTTTTCTAAATCAACCAACTATCTCAATTGGCTTATTTATAACTAACGATATAATTTTAGTTAGGATAACAAAAACTTGAATTATGAAGCATGAATTCCTTGTTGAATGGGGTACGAAGAAAAAAATTAAATCTATAATAGTTTTATTAAATAATTTAAAAAAAACCGCGAAATCTTTAGACGATGTAATCTAAAAATCAAAATTCTTTGTTAGTTGTCAGATTTAATTTCTATGAAAAGCAATTCTTATTTGAGTTGAAAAAGGGAACAATATATGGAAAGAAAGTTCAGTTGAAACGTTTTGTTCATTTACTGATTGGGACACTTTTAACCAAAAAATAATATAATAATTTTCTAATGTTAACGAAAGTCAGAATCAGAAATTTGATTTATTTAAGAATGGACTATTATTTTATTTACAAATAAGCTATACCAAAGAGTGCTCCCAAAGCCTCAATGAATTAAGCATGAGTTCGACGATTGGCCCCGTTCGATTGGAGGCGAATCCATTGCACGTTCCACAGGTGGACTGCCTGGTGCCTTGCATGCGAGCTGCTCCAATCTGGAAACGAAGCCATTACAATCGGAGGTCGTGTCTGTTCAATTGGAGTTGTCGTAAACGCGAGTCGGCATTAAGGTCTGGGCCCTCCGCCGAGGCAAGCAACTTGAGCAAATGCAAATATCATAATTTCCGACAGCCCATCTGCAAAGTATGAAACGGAGCAAACGAAGGGGAGTAGGCCACAAATGGAGGGCCCTCCTCCAGATCCGCCTACAAGGGCCACCTCCACATCCAGGGGCCAGGCCACCATTACGAGGGCAGGACAAATAAAATTGTTTCGTCACGCCACCGCGAAGGTTGCCAGCCGCTGTCGAAATGAGGCTGGCGCACGCAAGACCGGGCCAACCACCAAGCTCCCGGAGCCACCAATCGCCACCCATCGCCACCCACTGTCCCTTGCCAGGCCCGTTTATTCACGTGCTCCACCTTTACGACCTGCTCAAACATCAAGCTTATTTATTTACTCTAAAAACAATACCGGAAAATTAATAGCAATTTGTTTGGGGTTCATAAATTTGTCGAAATAAATGTCCTTAACTGGCGAACGAAGCCCCCAAATGGGAGGTTTTTGGTGGTTTTTGTTTGGTAGTACTACGAAATGGGTCTCACCTGCTGCCAATCGATTGGCTGACTCTAACTTAGGCCTTCTCTTATCAGCCTGGCTCTGGTGCGTGACTCCCCTGTCCCGGGTTGAGGTTTAATTTTGATGGCTTCAATTAACTGCGTGTAAATGCGGTGGCCCCTCGCCCACCGCCTACCTTTTTTCCCAGGAATCCAAAGCCCTTGCACAGAGAATAATGGCGCCGAATTTCGAAAAATTGAACCGCTTTTTGTCCCAATTGCGTCTGTAAGTGATAAAAGCTTTAAAAAATTTTCATAATATATAGTACATTTATAATAGTATACCTAATTGCTTCAAATTACCTTTTTGTTTTAAAAAATCTTAATTAATAAATTTATTTGATTTGAAGCCCTGATTTTTGAATGATTAAAAATAATTAATTCTGTATAAAGAACTAAATTTTTAAATTATATAAAAATACATTGCTAGTCTTAAAAAATTTTCACAATATATAGTACATTTATAAAAGTATACCTAATTGCTTAAGAATACCTCTTTGGCTTAAAAAATCTTTATTAATAAATTTATTTGATTTGAAGCCCTTACTCTTGAATGATTAAAAATAAAAATTTGTACCAATAAAAAATGCATTATTTTTTTTTTATTTGTTAAAAATAGTTTTTCATTACAAAATTTAACAACAAAAAATTATAATCGAGTTGGGATTTATTGGAACGGAAATTGTGGGTTTTTTCCCGAGTGCCTAGAAGGGTTTGTTGAGATATTAATGAAACTTTATTGAAGTTTATTGCTGCTTGTCAGCGCATGTAAACTGGCATACAAAGTAAAGAAAAGCCAAATGCAGTGGCTGGAGTTACTGATGGCTTTGGGGTGGTAGGTCGGAATCGAGCCCAAGTCGGGTCAAATGTAAAGTGAAGGCAGGTAAATCAGTTGCTCAACGACAAGCGCCGCGAACAGACGTCCATTGTTTAAGGGCGCAGTAGAGACCTCCAATGTCCAAGCAAGTGGAATGTAAATCTCAAAAGTAACCGCGATCCTAACGTGAAATGCTCCCCGTACTTTTATAATTACCGCGCTAAAACAAAATCAAAATGCCGCGCAAGAAACCGAAAGTTGACACCCTCGAAGAGATTGAGACCAGTATAAAACTGCTATGCGATCAATCAAACAATCACATGAAAGTCAGGGCGTACGATAAGGCTCTGTTTGGCTACAATCAGGTGCGTCTATTAAACAATTTCCTGCTAGACCTTTTAAAGACATCTCATATTTTCAACACCCGTTAAAAATTCAAAACAAAAGTTCAGAAAACTTAACCGAGAAATTGAGCCTTACATTTTTTTGTGTTACAATTTGTTTAAATTTAATTCAACCTGAGTAATTTTGTTTATTTAGTCTGGTTGTTTTGGTTTCTTGTTATTAAGAACTCATTTAACTATTAATAAAACGTTTTTTAACTTGTTTAATATAGGAATTGGGAATTTAATACTTGGAAAGAAATAAAGAGTAATTGAACTATGGAAAATAAACCAATTTTATAACAGGAATTGCGTTCTTAATACTTGGCAAGCAAATAAAAAGCAAAACTTGGGTGAATTTAACTTAATCAAACAGATTAAATTCTTGTCGTCAAAATACTTTTTTTAATTCTTATTTTCTTTATAAGGATTAAGTAATTTTATTAGGACCTTTGTGAATTTCTGTGCACACTTTTGAGCGGTAAAAGAGCTTCCCCCAGAACGTTTTCAGAAAAAAACAATTTGCGGTGTTCACCAGAACTCGACCGGGAATTATCCAAAAATAAAAAGCCAAACCAAGTCATCCCCGCCATCTAAAGTGTATGCTGCAATATCCCACTGAAAATTTAAATCTAGTAGTTTTGAAATGACAGTGCACACGGACTTTTAAAAAGTAGTTTTCAGAAAAACCCGTCTAAAATTGAGCTGTAAGAGTTATAGCGTTAAAGACCAGGATATTAATAAGACAATAACATTAAGAATATTGATTCCATAGACCTTAAGTTTTAGGGACATATTTTATAAAATTTTAAACAATAAGACACACGAAAAAAAATCGAGCAAAGCTTAAGCTTAGCTGAAGTGCTTGGAGTGGAACCTTACTAAAAGCTTGGAAAAGCTTTTTGCAGTTTTAGATTCCCAACAGAGGCGCACAGTTTGACATCTTTATTAAACTTCGCTGGGCTTGCACCTGTAGAGTAAACAACAAATAAAGTATCATAAAAAAGGATATATATACAAGTATCAATATTTTATATTAAAATATAATTGAAATTTTCTTCTTTGGCTCATTGTTGTGCCAGACTTATTTTTTTCAGCATAATAAAGGTTCTCACTACGTTTTCCTTTAAATTGAAAGGATCGTAGTTTCGGAATGTCGGTTTTTTAAAATGATACCGAATTCTAGAATAACACCCTTAATGGTTGTCCGCTTTACATGATAGAAGGATACATTTAAGCACAAAAAAATCGATTTTCGTTTTTTACTCCACATATACGGTTTTGGCAAAAAATAGCATTATAGGCAAAAAATAGTTTAATGCTAAAGTTCATACGGACAGACAAACGGGCATGGCTAGATCGTCTCGGCTATTGATCGTGACTTAGAATATATATAGAGTCGGAACTTAAACAAATAAAATATACCCTTTTTACTCTACGAGTAACTGGTATAAACAGTGTCCCTTATCAAGACGGGAAGCATATACCCTTGTAGCCATTGCAAAAATTAAATATTCTTGAAAACACTTAAATTTCGATTTACATGCGTATATTTTTAAAAACGTTAAAAATATGATGATTTCAGCTCAATTATTCGATCGTTCCTAAGCCAATTATTTGATATCGTTTTCTGATTTCAATAAAATTAAAAGCGTAAATCTGAACTATCAAACTTTTACTATTTCCAAAAGAATTTGTTTAAAAAATTCACAAACAGGGAAGTTAAATTTTTTAAAATGTTCATTTTCATTTTATGTTTCGATTGTTCCAATGGGAGCTATATGATAAAGTCGTCCGATTTTAATGAAATATAAACCGTAATTCTGAAGTATTTAATCATTACTACATCACGAAGATAGCTTTTTAACTGAGAGACTAGTTTGCGCAGAAACGGACAGACAGACGGACAAACGGACATGGCTTGATCGACTCTCCAGTGATGCTGATCAAGAGTATATATGTTCTATAGGGTTGAAGATGTCTCCTTCGTTGCAAACTTCTGACTGAAATTAAAATACCCTCTGCAAGGGTATTAAAATGAAGCGAATGATCTAATGTACTGATTTTTATGTATACACAAGATATTTAAGATTTAAACTAGTAAATATGTCAGATATATTTTATCTATAATACATAAGGTGGGTGCCCAGCTAGCACTGCGGATCCCTTGCAGCCTCACCTTCCAGTGGTGTGGCCTCAAGGTCGCGACCCACTTGGAGGCCATTGTTCTTGGCATTCACACCGACGAAAAGCACCTAGCACCTGGCACATGATATCTGACACCCAGCACCTAACACCCAGCACCTGGCACCTGGCACGCGTGGTTGTTTTGTTATCGATTGCTAACCCATTTGGGAGCGCCAGTCTCCTGGCAACAGCCCATGATTGCGCCAATCAATCGGGTAGTGATTTGGTCAGTAGTTGGGTATTCATCCATTGTTTCAAACGGTGCGGTGATTGTGTAAGAAGAACAGGACATGTCGAAGGCCAAATCCATCCTTGCTGTGGACAAGGAGCAGGAGCTGCTGCAGAGCTTTCTGCGCACAGGAGCGGCGGCGGAGGAGGAGTCGCAGGACGAGGCAGGCAGGCGCACCAAGGGTCGGTCCCACAAGCCGCCCATCTGGGAGCGGCGCGAGTCCACGGATCGCGGTGGGCGGGGTGGCGGACGCGATGGCAAGCAGGCGGACGACGGAGGAGCGGGCGGAGGCGCCGGTGGCGACGGCCAGGGTGGCAAGCGGGGCAATCGCATCGAGGCCGAGCTGCGGGCCGCCCGCAAGCGGATCGAGGAGCAGATAGCCAAGAAGAAGAAGCCCAAGGAGAACTTCGTCGACTTCTACACGGACAAGGACCGGGCGGCGGCGGTCAGCGCCGGCGCCTTCGACATCAAGCAGAGTCTGCAGATCAAGCAGAAGCAGGACCGCAACGAGGCGCTGCTCATCCCCGACGAGGCGGACATCAGCTCGGTGATCGCCCTGGGCCTCAAGGAGATCAAGAACGCCAATCCCGAGAATGCCATCCACTTTTTCTGCAAGGTGCTACTGGTTACTTTCTAATCTGGTTTCACGGATTAATAGACAATTCGATTACCCAAAATCCTGATAATTCAGATTTTAAGAGGGCAAAATATATATCAAAACTTTCCAGGTATTGATCAAATTTGTAAGGGTAATTTACTTAAAAATAATATTTATTATAGTTGATATAAAATATAAATTTAAAATTGTATTAACTAACATTACATAACGATAAACATTTGTAAAACATAAATCTTGAACGGTTCGAGAATTAAGAAACTTTTTTTATTCTATATCCCTTATAGACTGTTATTTACTATTTGCAACATAATCGATCGTTATTATGGAAACCTTTAAGAGCAACATTATAGAAAACTCTGTCACAGATCGACTTTTAGAGTACCAATGATATGAATTTTGTTTTACAATTACTTGATTGCTTACCAATGTAATGTGCTTTTTTCGTTCATCAGGCACTGGAGCTAAATAGCACGGACATCAACGCTTTGATTTCGCGCAGCAAGTGCTACCTTTTGCTGGGCGAGGCTTCCAAGGCGCTCCAGGATGCGGAGACGGCGCTGGGGGAGGACAAGAACAACATCCGGGCCATCTACCAGAAGGCCGAGTCGCTCTACTACCTGGGCCAGTTCGAGCAGAGCCTGATGTTCTTCCACCGCGGCCTGAGGGCTCGTCCGGAACTGGCCCTCTTCCGGCTGGGCGTCCAAAAGACGCAAGAGGCCATAGAGAACACGATCGGTAGCAAGCCCGGTCTGGTGGCGGCAGCGCCTTCCGCCTCCGCCCCCAAGAGCGGCAAGGGGCGGAAGTCCGGAGAGGAGACGCCAAAGTCGCAGGCAGCTGGCGCCAGGATTCGCCAGAAGCCCAGTCGAGCGGACCTGGAGCGACGCAATGCCCGCAAGCTGCTGGGCGAACTGTGCGTGGACAAGGAGTACCTGGAGAAGCTCCTGCTGCATCCGGACCTGGTCCGGGCGGACACCCACACGGAGAGTATTTCCGCGTACGCCCGCGAGGCGGTGGAGTTCCTCAACAAACGGCAGGAGTTCTGGCGCCAACAGCGTCCATGCACGGCGCTGCCCAACCACAAGAATCTGCCCCATGACGCCCTGCCCAAGTGGTTCTAGTGGTTCCACTGGTTCTAGCTGTCCCTGGGACTTCGATGTTAAGTTTTTGTTTGAGTTGAGCCCACTTGATAAGCTAAAAATAAAAGGCAATAAATGAAATAATAATTTACATTGAATAAGAAAAACATACATACATACTTGTGTCCAGTTTCATTGAGGATACCATAATTTTTCATTGATTTTCAATTAGGACCAAATATGATTTGCGTTTGGAAAAGCCACTACAGCGGTCCAACTTGTTTATTGTTTTTCGACTGGGGTTTATTTTAATCTTAGGCGTAACTTCAACGATTTTAACAGAGTAATTGCAATTTCTCAATTTCATTGATATACTTTTTTGGTCAACTAAAACACTTGAATTCAAATGTAGCCTCGAATCGATCGAATACAACGATAGCTTAACAATGTGGAGTATAAGGTAATACTTGCAAATAGTTGTTCAATAACAATGGATACATATGTTTAAGTTAAATCGTTACAGGGTTCGATTGCTGCTCCAGAGTGTATACGTTTATTTCATAATTTGACTAGTACGGCTATAATTCATTTAAACATTACATTTATGCAGAGTAGTTTAATACTTTGTCGCTTATATATTCCATTCCATTATTCATTACTTGTTCCTCCCCGGCGCGAATCCGGTGCAATGGGGTTGAGTGTGTCTGGCCAGCGGTAAACAAGTACAAAAAGAAAGCAAGTTCGGGTTCGTTCGGGCTTTAACTAGGTGGAACTATTAGTTGACTTTCAATTTAGTTTGATTCCGGTTAAAAGCTATCGCAACAAACAAACAGGTAATACTCTAGTAACATAGATTCCATGCGGAGTGCAGATATTGCCAGGAGTTCTCCTCCTCCACCGGGTGGCCCAATATATTCGAGTATATTTAACATTAAATACAGCGTTTCGGAATGCAATCGGAGTGCAAGACAGCGAGCTGAAAGGGTGGATCATCTGATTAGAGAAATTTCACTATATTAAAATAAAAAATAGGTGCCGGACTTACCCCGTGTGCGTAGCCTGGTGCTCAGTTGTTGGCGGGTCGCGTGGGCAGCGGCGGTGCATTGCCGCTCCTATTTGGTATGGGTGGTGGTCCCCTGCGGTTCGGCAGCGGCGGCGGCGGCCCCATCGGTGCCCCCATCACGGGCGGCGGCCCAGCCGGCGGCGGATGGCGTGGCTCCGGCACGTCCTCCTGGATCTCCTCGTAAATGTTGCTGGCGGTTTCGTAGGCGGCATCGGCTGGCATCTGATCCTTGGGCGACGCCACCTGCCGCGTGGGCGTCGAGACGGGCGTGGCCTGTTTGCTCTGCATTTGGCGAGGCGGTGTCGGCGGTCCGGAGAGCAGGGCCGGAGCCGTGGGCGAAGCCTTGCCCGAGGAGGAGGTCGACGAACTGGCGGAGGCCAGTTCCGTGGGCGACTGCGACTTCGAGGATGGCGTGGTGTCCATCGCCGGCGGACGGGGCGGTGCAGGATGCGACTGCGGCTGCGACTGATGCGGCTGAAGCGGCGAGGGAATCAGGGGCTGAGATTGTGGTTGAGGTGGTAGCGGTGGCTTCGCCGGCTTGGGCACAATGCTGATGACGCCCACGTGGGGCAGGTGGCGAGGCGAGTTCTTTGGCGACATCGGCATGGGGGGTCGGGCGGGGGGACGTGTCGGCGGCTGCTTGGGCCGCTGCGGCAACTCGGGCGTTATGGCCTGGAGGAGTTGCGCATGCTCCGACGGATTGGCGCACAGCGGTATGGTGTTGGTGGTGCACAACTCGATCTCACTGTCCACCAGATGCTGCCAGTCGCTGGACTTGAGCTCCAGGATGAGGTCCAGTCCGCACACTTGCGTACTCTTCTTGGAGGCCGCATTCAAGGCCGATTCTCCATCGCGAAAGGTGACCCACATGGTGTCCTCCACGTAGCGCACCAGGGTGACCTCCCCCATCTTGGACAGCTCGGCAATCAGGGCTGACATCACGTTCTCGTCGTAGATGGTGGGCCCATCGTCGTCCCCCGTCGACGCAGCCTCCAGCACATGCACCACAATCGTCGAGTCCGGCGGACCCAGGTCGCGGATCACCTGCTCGAAGACCGCACGCCTGCGCTGCTGGTCGATCTCCATGATCTCCGCATCGATGATGGCGATCACGGGTCGATGGTCGCTCTGCTTCAGCTCCGAGCGTCCGTAGTGGATCAGCTTGCCGGGATTCCAGGCCGAGGCGGCGAAGTCGCCCTCGGCCAAGGCCTTCCTGCGACGCCAGAGCACCCGATCCGTCCAGGCGGGCGCACGCTGCTTCTCCGACGTGTCGTAGTCGTCGCTGAAGAGGTCGTACTTGTACGTGGGATCGAAGCCGATCTCGCCCTCGAGGAACTCCCCGAATACATTGCCCGCCTCCTGCTCCTTGCGCAACTGATCGAACTCGAGCACAGTGGGAAGATCGCCGTTTCGGACGCACTCCTTCAACTCGTCCTTCTCCATGTCGATGCGGTAGTTGAAGTCGCCGCACCAGAACACCCAATCGTGCGATTTCAGGGTCCTGCCCATCGGAAATGCCAGCTTCCGGGTGATTTCCGCATAGTCGGCGTTCCTTTCGGCCACCTGCGACTGCCCGGCCGCAAAGTGGGCGCACACAAAGCACATGGATGTGCCGTGCAGCACGAAGCGAATGGCACAGGCACCCTTGTTCCCAGTGGCACCGCCCAGGCCCGTCTTCACGCAGTCGATGGCCACGTCCCGGATGTGCGGCGCATGCTCCGGCCGGATGTAGATGTACAGGCAAACGCCCACCAGCTGCTGGTACGTGAGCAGCACGTAGTCGTTGTCCCGCGAGATCGTCTTCTGCAGCTCCTCGGCCCACAACTTGGCATTGTCCGTGCTGGCCGCCATTATGTTGGAGGCGTTCAGGTCGACGATCTCCTCGAATCCGATGGCGTAGATGTCCACCGGATGGTCGGCATGCTCCGACGGATTGTTCACATCCACCAGCGCCTTGGAGCGGGCAAGGGCGTGACAATCGAGCAGCCAGTCGGCCAGCGAATCCTTGAACACAATGCTGCGGAAGTGCTTGCCGCCATTGACATTGTAGGTGCCCACCGCCACCCGGGCCATCCGCGGACGCACGTACTCCGTGTAGCGCTTGCACAGCTCCCTCAAGACGGTGGTGGGGGCATGCAGCATGTTCGAGGGCAGCAGAATGCGAGCCCGATCTGCCAGTTCCGAGCTGAGCGTGGAGCCCACAAGCAGCACATCAATGGCCTCCTGCAAATGGCACACAGAAGTAAGCAAAAGAAAGATGAGAGGAAGACAACCTGCTTACCTGCTTAGAATTGTCGAGTAGATTGTTCTGAATGGTCCTGGCCGCCGATCGTGCCCCGTCCATCAATTTGGACCCACCCTGGATGGCCCCGGTGCCGGCGTAGATCTTGCTGACCTCGTTACCGTTGTTGATCCACATCTGGCGGAAGATCTCCTCGAACCGCGATATATTCTGCTGCTTGCCTCCCATTTTCATGGCCTCCAGCTGCAAGCCGAGCGTGTCCAGTCCGAGGTACGTCTGCACACAGTTCGTCCTGTCCAGACAGTCCAGGCAGTTCGTGCGCACCACACCGAACTGCTCGCGCAACACCTGGCCATTGGACGCGTGGAAGACGCCATAGTTGGCCCCGCAGGCCACGATTCGCTCCTTGAGCTTGGCCAGCGCCGAGAAGTTGCCGCCGCGGCACTCCTGGTGATAGTCGAACACCACATGCGGCACATCCTTGTGGGCCGACATGCCGTGATGGCGCTGGAACTCGTTGCTCAGCATAGCCTCGCCCTCCTTGCTGCCCACCTGGGAGCTGCCCAGTAGGTTGACAATGGTCTGGTAGCCATAGCGTTGCCTCATCATGCTCATGTGGCGATCGAAGGCGGCGGCCGACGTCTCGAACCCACGCGATAGCTTCACCTTGTGCGAACCCACCTGCACGCCGGGCTGCTCCCAGAAGAGCGGCACTGAGCCGCGCGTCTGCA
Organism: Drosophila elegans; assembly: GCF_018152505.1. NCBI lineage: Eukaryota > Metazoa > Arthropoda > Insecta > Diptera > Drosophilidae > Drosophila > Drosophila elegans. The sequence continues at coordinate 29,972 of NW_024546112.1, read as the reverse complement.
CATAGCTGGTCACCTCGCCGTCCACATAGATCACCTGCTCCGTCTCCACGAAGTTGGCCACATAGCCCTCGTCGTTGGTGCCGCGCACATTGAACCGTGTGCCAGCCCGCTCGCAGCTCAGCCGCGAGATGATGGCGGCCCGGGCCTGCTTGGCGCCAATGTAGACGGTGCGCACCTCCACGGAGCCGCACATGGCCTGCAGCAGCCAGGATTGGCAATCGATGCCGAAGCGCATCAGGTGGATGTGCATCATGCGGTTCCAGAAGAACCGATTGTCCGTCTCCTCCGTTTGCTGGCGTCGCTGGGCGCAGAGCGTGATGTCGAAACGGTGCGACGGGGATCCGGATGCCGACGCACTGGCGTTCGTGTGGGCAAAGTAGAAGGTGCCGGAGTTGAGCAGCTTGCGCACCTCGCTGATCTTGTCCTCGTTGGGCGCCGCGTTCTGCAGCGAGACGAAGGTGGTCTGCGTGATCCGGAATATCTCGATGTCGCCGATCTTGCCCATGGACACGCAGCCGGTGACCAGGACCAGAAACAGCACCGTGCTCTCGCCGGCGTTCAGCTGGAGGGCGCCCAGGCAGCCGTAGGCATCGCACACTTTGCTGTACTGCTTCCGGATCACATCCGTCTCCTGCTGGGTGAGCAGGGCCACCGCATGCGACTCGAAGAGGATGCTGTCGCTCTTGTGCCGGTGCTCCAGCAGGACGCTGTGCGGCGAGGGAGCAATGGACTTCTCCAGCACACGGATCACCTTGGACATGGCCATCTTGCGGGGATCTTTCTGCCTTTTTTCTGGGTTTTTGGTTGCTCTGATCTAGTCCCTTGCTGTCTGCAATTCAAGTGTTTTGGGCGGTAGCACTAAGCTAAGACATCTGCGGGTGGAAAAAAAAACAAATTTTAATTGTGGGTGTATTTCACATACAAATGGGTATTTCAGTGGGTTTATCGGTTATTTAACTATGGGCTGCTGAAAAAATTTCTTATTTATCTTAAACTGCCAATAACATTTAAACACTTTTTGGATTTTTAATTTTGTTTACGAATTCAAGCTAAATTAAAATTGATTTTTATAGAAAATTATAATTTAATTTAGAGACAAATAAGACAATCTGTATTAAAGCACTTAAAACACATTTACTTTAATTTTGGATTAAGTCAATCTTTGAAATTACTTATGTATGTATGTATTCTGTAACAGAACAGTTCTATCGCCTTGAACTTCAAAATTTAAACAAAATGAGGGAAAATCGGAAAAGTTTAGCCAGCTCAGCAGACACTTTGAATCGAAATGGCACTAAAATTTCGGTGGCCTGTTAAAAATCAATAGGCAACTCTTAAACATAAACAAACCGAAAAGCGAAGGAATTTTTTCCAATATTTCCGCCTCCCACTCAAGTTCACGCACACACATGCAGGTTCACATGCACCGGCGACAGCTGTGCTCTCTCTCTCTCTCTCTCTCGCACTCTCCCACTCTCTGCGTGTGTGTGCGTGTGACTGATAAACACTTTCTGCGCATTGTATGGATTTTTCACATGCAATTCCCTGGGAATCTCTGGTTTTTTCAGACAGCAAACAATCGCGGCTCCTGGCTAACACTAATTACAGCCATCACCGAAGTTCACAAGGCCAATGGCAGATAAAGTAACTTTGTTAGGGGTTTATTATCGCCGAATACCTTTGTTTGCGATTTTATTGCAAAATTCTCCAGAGCTTTGTACAGTATGACCGTGTTTGGTATGTGTGGAAACGACTGCATTCTTGCTGGCCACGATATTTATCGGTCTATCGACTTAGATCGGGGCGCTGAGCTAAAAATTTGAATTTGCACCGAGTACTAAAACAAAAGCAAAGTCAAGTGTTTATTGGCCACTTTAAAAGATTCCGCCGGACACTTAAAGATAACCCGAGGCTGGTGGCACTTTATCAATGGCGGCCCTAATAGCTGGAGAATCTGAAATATTTGATATCAATAAAATAACTAAATTGGCGGTATCTTAATCGCCCAAAACAGCACACTTTTCTATTTAACAGATAAGGAAACGCCCTCACTTTTGGCCATGACATGACTCCGCCTTTGGGGTTTCTCCGGCGCTCCCTTGCAACACGGAAAAAAAAAATCTTACACTTTTGCATATACAAATATTATCAAATAGAAATATAATTATTCAGACAAGACGGCATTATAGGCTCCGACGTAGAACATCGAATTCCAGTATTTGTATATTTTGTATCACAAAAAAATTTGACTGTTAACAAACTTTGTTAACAAGCATGCCATCTAGTGTTAAATAATATATTAAATCATCCAATTAGTTTACATATCTATTAAAAGAAATTTCTGTGCAGAGGTAATGACGTTTCTTCACGTGTTCACCTTGCTCCTCCAAAGCTGATTAGATATGTACTTAGCCCCTGTGTGGCCATTTTGAAGCTTATAATTGTAAATCACAAACAATCGGGTGATTCATTCCATTCCGCCTTATCAGAAACCAGAGGCCACTAATAAATTTGCATTACGCAGCATTCCATTCCATGTTTTCCGACAATGTAAACAAACGGCGTTCATTTTGGTCATGATGTGATGTTTATTCGGTAATTATCTTTGACTAGCTTTAGGCTTAGGCTACGAGTTTATTTTTAAAATACATACTAAATATAGTTCGAGTTAGCTTGGCAAACGAAGTAACATTTCTAGTCAAAGGGCTGTCGCAGAGCCCACATTTTATCTAATCGCTAAACTGAAAAAAAAAAATCAAGCGGATTGCCGTGCCTTGGGTACTGATAAGCGCATTGATTAATTTACATAATTCCCGGCCAAGATATGGCCGATTTCGGAATTTTTAGCACTCCTCCCCCAAGTACGTCATCCGTTTTAATTGCATTTTCATTTTCACCCATTTTAGGCAAGGCGGGTGTGCAAAAAAAATATCAGCAGTCGTTTTATCGTGTGTGCCCACCAAATATATCTACCCCGGTTCATTAGAATACATCTGCGCTTAATTACTTAATGCGTAAGCTAAAGGCGTCGGGCATCGGTTTGTTCCGGACCTGCATTGAAGGCCCAACTGCATCCTTCTCCTCTTTGCCGCTGATATGCCTGCACTCCTATCTGAAGTCGCTTAATTCATAAATATGTTTGTGTCGCCCTGTTGCCATGGCTTAAGTCCATTAAGATAAGGGGCTGTGTGGAAAGAAATCGAAAGAATTTTCCGCCAGAACAATCCCATTCGATCATGTGACTCGAATGTTCCATAGACACTGCATCTATTGTACGTTGTAATGGTAGTGGTCGCCAGAATGACCTATCACCTCCCCAGATCATTTCCAGACCCGCATTAAGATCGGACAGAAGTCGAGTCGAAAGTGCGATGATAATTACGCTGAAGTGAGTGTGGCGTTGGCGATGGCGATGGCGTGACTAAGCCAAACGTTTCCCACCTATTTGGTCAAAACCCCCCATGACTCAGCTAACTGATAACCGGAACGATCTTGGAAAAGCGTTACCCAAAACAAACATCAATTAAAACCTAGTAAATTTCATTCGCACGATCGTTTCGCTTGTTTCGTTTCGATTTGATTTATTCAATGGCATTCCCTATCGGCGCTTATGTACAGAAGCTGGGGTAAACAAAAAACATAAAACAACTCAACTAAAAGTAATCATAAAGTATAGGCTTAAGGGTAACAATATAACTACGGTGCTTGGCCAAAAATAAATAATTACAATTCAATAAAGCAACAACAAAAGCGGGGAGAACTAACGCAATCATAATGCTAACAAGGGCTGCTTACGTCTGTATAGAGTGGCTACAAAATATGTACGTTATATATACACAAAGCATCGTTAACCAGTTTCCACGAAGCCACCAAACTGCGCCCAAGTCGATCAGCTCGAACGCCTACATCTACAGCTACAGCTACATCTCGGCGTCTCCGGCGAGCGATCGCAACGATCCGCTCGTCGTCTATTCAGTGTCTCTAATCTAATCTAGGTCCGCCTGCCGCCCTTCGCGTCCAGGGGGAGTGCGTGGATGCCGCTCCGCATCCGCATCCGCATCCGTATTCGCATTCGCATTTTTTTACAGCTTTAAGTCTAGACTTACGTAGTGACTAAGGTTCAGCTAATAATACTTCTACCCGACGCTGGACGCTAAACGCCGCTCGCCAGTCGCTTGCAGTCCGCTGAGTTGGTTGCTCACAAGTACAAAATAACAAACTTAACTAGTTGCTGCTACGATACCAGCAATCGCTGCTTGGCTCCCGTGCAGATCAGCGTCTCCCCCGTGGATCCACCGGTGGCTGCCGCTGGTGGCTCTAACGTGGGAGCGGGCTGCGGTGCCAGTGGGGCGTTGGCAGCATCGGAGGCGGGGCTGCCCAGCTCGTAGGCCATACCGCCCCAGTGTAGCTTGTAGGTGCGGGCGCGCCAGCGGATCGCCGGATCCCAGAGGGCGTGCAGGAACAGATAGGGTCCGGTCAGCTCGCGGAATAGCCAGCCGACCACGAACTCGAACTTGTGGAACGGCATCGAGCCGTGTTGGACGATGGAGAGCAGCAGCCAGTCGGACAGGAACCAGCAGAGCACGTGCACCAGGTAGAACACCAGCGGATCCCAGCTGAACAGCACGGAGGCCGACCAGGCGGCTATGGCGCCGAGGATCATGCACTCGGATAGCGGCTCCAGCAGAATAGTTGTGGGCACCATGGCCACGCGCAGCTTGGCCCAGCGGATGAGTCGCGCCTGGAAGCTACCGATGTCGCAGAGGCCGCTGTTCTGCAGCGCCGGCTGGTTGGAGATGCGCATCTTCCAGCCCAATCGCGTCACGCTGCGGGCAATGAAGAAGTCTTCGGCCAGGTAGCAACCGAAGGCCCTCAGGCCGCCAAGCTGGTCGATCACCGCCTTGCGCAGCAGGCAGGACATGCCCGTGTGGCAGTTGATGCCCAGCACGTCCGCCGACAGATAGATCCTGCTCTGCACCGTTCCAAAGAACACCTTCTCGAAGGTGGCCGCAAATCCGTCTCGGTCGCTGGTGAAGGGCATCTGGTGGACCAGCGCGTGCTTATCGGACATGTTCTGCACCATGTCCAGGAGCGTGTCGTCCTTCATCTTGATGCCGCTGTCCGAGATCATCACGAAATCGTACTTGGCGGCCATGTAGCCCGGATGGATGTTATTGATCTTGGGATTCACGCCCACGTCAGAGCCGCCGACGAAGAGTGTGGCGTCCACCAGCGGATACTTGGCCAGCAGCCGCTCCACCAGCTGAATGGCCGGATCCTCCTTGTCCTCGACGCAGAAGAGCAGCTCGTACAGCGGGTAGTCCATGGCGAAGAAGGTCTCCAGATTGTGCTGCAGGTTGGGATCGACGCCCATCAGCGGTTTCAGGATGGAGACTCCGGGCAGCGGCTGGGCCTCCGTGGGCAGCTTGCAGGACTTCTTGTGCAGCTTGTAGCGGCCGTAGCAGATGGCTATCACGTGCACCATCCAGGTGCCCAGCCAGAAAGCCATGAAGAACGCCGCGAAGCCATAAAGCGGCAATGGTAGGTGTGACATCTCTGGGCGTGTGTGCCTGTGCCAATGCCTGTGGGGCTGCGGGGCTGTGTGTGCGTGTGCGGGTGCGGGTGGTGCCCCTAAGGTCCGTTGTGAGTGTGTGCGGTGGCTCCAAACCGAAATCCCCGTTCGTGTGCCTGTGTGAGTGTCGCTGGGTGGGTGGGCGCTCCTATTCTCGCTGCATCTGCTGCGGTCGCTCTGCGGTGAGGCTTGCCCGGTTGCCAGATCAGATCAGATCAGATCGGATCGGATCGAATGGATCAATCGAGTTGCTAACACTGGTCGGCCGTTCTTCGCGTTTTAAACATCTTGCAGACTCGCGTCGCGCTCGTTGGGGTCTCAAATAAACTATAAAAAAAAATCAGCCGAGCAGTGCTAGGGGTGGAAAATCATCGATACCAACATCGGTGTCATCGGTGTTTTTTAGGTATCGCTCTTATCGATGTGTGGCGGGGCAACATCGATAGTTTCGCCATCCCTACTGCGCTTTCCTCTGCCGCAGCGCTGCCCACATTCTGTTGGGAAAACGACGACTAAAATGTTCGTTACAAAAAAGAAAGACTTTGAATTTCGAACTTTGCATACAACTGATGAGGACTATGGATTCCGGCCCGACGAGGACGGTTCTGGAGATGTAAATGAAAGTTAAGGCTGACTGGAGTATAGTTATTTACATATTCACGTTACTACTTTAACTTTTTGAGAGAGTTGTTAAACAAACTTCCAAGCTAAATTGTTTTTCAAATTGAGTTCAATAATATTCGCTCGTCAAAAATGGCTATTTATGTATCTACTTCCATTTAATGAGAATCGGATAGTTCTTGGTAAGGAATGTTGTTTTTTCGAGAGTATCGGTACTTTGAAAAATATTAGTTTTAAAAGCAATATCCGCATAAACATTTCAATACGAATTCACAAGCAGGGTCTGCGCATAAACGCAGCGCGACACTCGTTAACCAACACTGTTCACATTGCTTTCTTTGAAATATCCGTCAGAAAAGCAAGTAAATTTCGGTAGAATGCAGAAGTAAACGCAAAAAAGTCCCAAAAAAAAGCAACGCAATGGAATCCTCGACGAAGGAGCCCTCCTCAGAGGTGGAGCAATCGGAGGATAATCGTCCAGCCAAGACGGATTCGGAGCCCAGCAAGATATCGAAAGCGCTGCGAACGGAATTCGATGCCAAATACCAGATTGTAAACCTTCAGACGCCGCTGAATGCCTTCATGTCTGGTCACTACAAACAGAGCTTCGCGTTCTTCACCCTCAGGAGTCGTCTGCCCGTCGTCCTGACCAACGCGATAGACACCCTGACCCGGGACAAGAGCGAACTGGTCGCCCAATTCGGTAAGGTAATCCCTGGCAGAGTTTTTGGCATGCAGCACTCACTAATTGAGTCTTTAGCCTCCAACGAATTTGCCCAGGCTGCTCGCGAGGAGCTGAAAATCATCATTGGATTGATATCACAGCTGAAGTACGAACTCCAGACGGACAAACCTTTCCACAACTTCACGGGGGAGGGTAAGTGTCTGATGCCTCCAGTTCTTACTTAATCTAAACAAGTCTCTTCCCTAGAACCCGATAGAGAACTCTGGAACAACTTCATCAGTCACCTGCCCAATGGCGAGCGCACTTTCTACCAGGCCAGCTCCCTGCACGCCGAGTGCTACCTGCACCGGAAACTCCACTCCTTCCTGGAGAACAGCATCTTCCTGAAGTCCTACGACTACTTTGCCAAAGTCAAGGAACTGGCGTTGACCGACAGCATGGAGGATGTGCTGGCCCTGACCAAGTACACTCGGCGATCGGACAACAGCCTGGAGGTGTTCGACGCACTGCTGAAGATCAACATGTGGAGCAACAGCAACGATGGGGCCAGCGATGCGGAGGCAGGTAAAAAAACCAACCGCCAGGTGTTGGAGGATGTGGCGGCCACCGATGAGTTTGTGCTCGTCAACCAGGCGGCGGAGATCTGGAGGTGCTTGGACAATCAAAAGCCAAAGAAGCCCAAGCAGGTGGACTTCATTCTGGACAATGCAGGCTATGAGCTGTTCAGCGATTTCATCCTGGCGGAGTTCATGATCGAGAAGGGACTGGCCACCAAGGTGCGCTTCCATGTGAAGGCCCATCCTTGGTTCGTCACCGACGTCACGGAGCGGGATTTCAAGTGGACCCTGGAGTACTTGAGCCAGCATGCAGACTACATTATAAGCCTGATAGGAAAGAAGTTTCTGCAATTTCTCGACGAGGGCAAGTTCGAGCTGGCACCAATTTCGCATTTCTGGACATCGCCACTTGCTTTTTACAGGTGCGAATGGCAGGTATCAACTCAAGTTTCAATACTAAACCAAAGAGTTTTTTGCCTTACAGCATGACCCATACGGATCCAGATCTATATAGATCCCTGCAGCAGTCCAAGCTTCTGGTCTTCAAGGGTGAGCTCAACTATCGCAAGCTCCTGCAGGACGTCTGTTGGGACAGCACCCAGGAAACGAGCACCTGTCTCCGTGGCTTCCTGCCCAGCAATATTTGTGTGCTGCGAAGGGTCAAGGGCGAGGTCATCTCCGGCCTGGCCGAAGGCGTTGGCCAAGCGCTGAGCAGACAGGATCCCCATTGGATGGTATCGGGCAGCTATGGCGTTATTCAGTTTGTGGACGGAACGCGTGAATTCGGCTACTGAGCTTGGCTGCTTAAATTATCTGTGCACGGAGCGCCCGAATCTGGACACTAAATTTGTAAATCCTTGGCAGTTTAAATTATTGATAATAAATAGTCGTTACATATCTAGCAACCAAAGAGAGAAGATTAAAACGTGAAATCTAACGTATCTTTGTCATAAAATTATTCGATTTCACAATTTAAACTTAATATTTTAATATTTATTTTGAATATATAATCATTTTTATTTTATAGATCAATAAAGACTTAAAAACTTAATAGTTGCCAGTCAAATATTTTGTTTAATAGTGTTGCTTATTATTTATTTTTTAAAATACATTTTAAACCAAGTATACTAATATATGGTATTTTGCATCGCACCCAAAACGGTCACACTACGCGCCACACTATCAAGTTATTAACTTTCCGCAACAGTTCAATTCGGTAAACATACTCAAAACTAAAACAGATCTTTCGAGATGGCTGCCGATCCGGAATTCGACACAAAGAATGGAATTGTGGACGGACCAACGCCGCCGCACTCCGAACTGGCGGCCCAATATAGGCAGTGAGTAGGGAGGTCGCTAAATATAGCGCCTAGTATAGATGTTGTCTAACTTATCGTGTGCCGCACACCACACCACTGTACGGGAATTCGCTTATTAGCATATATGTACATTTTACTTGTTACAGGAGCTTCGCCTACTACACGTTCCGTGTGCGCTTGCCCTCGACCTTGGCCACCATCGCGGACTCCCTGGTCAAGGACAAGGACGTCCTGCTGGCCACCTATGGTGCTGTGAGTAGTGGTAGTGGGGTGCCCTGTTCCCTTGACCTTGGACTAAACCCTTTGATTTTCCTCCCCAGGAAGCAGGACCCGAAATTGAACAAACTACAAGGGATGTCATTCAGTTGCGGGAGGACATCCTTAGCAATGGTCCCTTGCTACCCTTCGAGGGGCAGGGTAAGTACTCTAAGGGGTTCGGTCTTAAGATTGTAAAAACATTTTATAGGACGACAGTTAATTTTGTATTGTTAATAAGAACAAAATAGCCTAGTTCTATTGACAAATTATATAAATATATATTTGAATCATCGTTTTACTTAAAAATATTACAAATGCATTTAAGAAATTATTCACTTCTATTATCAGTAAGTGCGTTTAAGTCAATAGAAAAATGTCCCTGACTCAGGCTACATTGAAATTTTATAAAATGAGTGTACAAGAAACAAAAAACAAACTATGTATGTAATCATTTAAAATATAGTCATATGAATTTAGTACCAAAAAAAAGTGGAAAACTTTTTAAAAAAGATTATAGCATTGTCAAGCAATGCTTTGCTATCATGGCTTAGTTTTGTTAGTTTATTTGAATAAATAATTTTTATGACAGCTTTACACTCAACAAAAGGTAGAGTACAGTAATACAAAATAGTTATCTAAAAACACGAATTATAAAAAAGGAGAAGTGATAGTATCTTCGCCTACTCAAACTTAATGGGTTACGGTTAAATTTTGTTAGTGAATGTGAATAAATAATGTTTAAAACTTTTAACTGAAAACTACTCAGGTCTTTATTTTTTAAATAATAATTAGTAAATAGTTTTTCTTAGTGATGTTGATAAACATGTACATAAGGTTCCAATATTCCAACTGTATTAGTTCGCCACTGACAAGCAAATATTATAATTTTCCTGATGAAAAAAGTTGAAACATCGTTATTTTGAAGGATAAGAGACAGACGATATTGGAACATATGTTGTCTTGTTTAACTTAAACGCTTGGATATTTTCTTTTTTTAATTTCGGAGCTGTTTTAAAAACGAGTATTTATAACGTCATAAAAATATTATTGTAGCAAGTGATTGGTATTAAATTCGAATCCGTTTCATTCAGATCGCGACACTCAACTGTGGAACGCATTCCTGGAAAAACTGCCCAAGGAGAAAAGGACCTACTTCTCCGCCTGCTGGCTCTACGCCGAGTGCTACATGTACCGCAAGATCTCAGCCATTTTCCGGGCCACGCCCCATTTGTCCGCCCACGACTACTTCAGCCAGCAGAAGCAGACGGCGGCCAAACTGAGCGTGGACGCCATGCTGGCGGTGGCCAAGGCCACGCGGCAGAACGATCGGAATGGGGACACCTTCCGGCAGCTGATCAAGCTGAATCTGTGGGGCAACCGCTGCGACCTGTCAATCACCTCCGGCAAACAGGTGAAGCCCACTGGCAACGCCTTCGACCAGGTCACGGACCTGGAGGAGAAGTTGCTGATTGACGGCACCGCGGAGGTGTGGAGAGCCCTCGATGCAGCCGCCGGCGACGGCATTGTGGACATCATTTTCGACAACGCCGGCTACGAGCTGTACACGGACCTCATCTTGGCCGAGTACATCGTCGACAAGGGACTGGCGGCCAAGGTGCGCTTCAACCCCAAGGCCATTCCCTGGTTCATATCGGACGTGATGGAGCACGACTACCACTGGACGCTGCGATTCCTGGCCGAGCATCCGGATCCGGTGCTGAGTGAATTGGGCAAAAAATGGCAGATCTTGACCACGGAGGGCAAGTTCGAGCTTGCGCCGCTGGAACACTTCTGGACCAGTCCCTACGAGTTCTATCGCATGCCGGAGGTGAATCCCGCCCTCTACGACCGTCTGAAGGAAGCGCAGCTGGTGATTTTCAAAGGTGATCTTAATTACCGAAAGTTGTTAGGGGATTTCTCGTGGGACAGCACGGAGTCCTTCGAAACCTGCCTGAGGGGTAAGTGCGGCACCAAAAATTATCAAAGTATACTTTTGTTAAAGATTTCATGAACCTTTACGATGGGGTTTCATTTCGTAAACAGTGTTGGGGTGTACCTATATACGGGTACCTAGTTACACTTTTTTGATATCTTATACCTTAAACACAAATGAGACTATATTACCTAGGTAATCTATCTTTATTTATCTTAAAATTTGGTATAATATGTATTTAGGTTCTGAAATATTTTTATTCGATTTGGTTTTCAAATTAGCTTGAAACCACTAAATTGAATTTCGTGTTATTTTCCCCAATATGTTAATAAAAAATAAATAATTTTACTGCAAATTAAAGAGAAGTTAATTCCACCGCACATGCAAGATAAAATATGTTTCGTGTTACATGTTTATGCTATAACAAATACGCAATATCACAATTCCTCTGCAACTTTGTAAAGAAGAAAACGTTTAAATTTAAAAAAATAGTATTAAAAATGTTTTTTACCTCTTTTTGTACCTTTTACCTTACCTAGATAAAATAGAAAGTGGTGTACCTTTTACCTTACCCAAGTACTTATTTTTCAAAATACCTTGTAACTTACCTATATCCAAAAAACTAGTACCTTTCCCAACACTTCGCCTATAATCTTTTCCAACTTTGAGAGTCGATTTTTTTCAAAATGGTTTTCGTAACCAGACTGAAAACACACTGAACATGAATTAAATAAAGAAAATGAAGGTCAAATTTTATAAGTTATTGTTATTTAGTAATATTTACACACTTCTAATCTTTCTTAGGCTTTCGTCCCTCAAACCTTTGCACTCTGCGCACGGTTAAAGCGGACCTGATCTGCGGACTAGCCGATGGAGTGGCGGAGCAACTGTTTGCCAAGGACAAGGAGTGGATGCTGACCGGGGAGTACGGAGTCATACAGTTCGCCAGCAAGTAAAGGACGAAATCAGGACAAGGACAGGCGTATAGTTCAATTGTTGTAGTCTTAATTACTAGCTTAATATTGTTAAAAAGTGGAGTGGGCTTATGCTAGAGGCGGAAAGTCAGTCTTTCATTTTTAAAAACTTCTGTTTAGCAAGTAAATAAGTAAAAACTGAATTTGTTTGTAATCAAAGTCGCTTCCTATAGAGCTTAATTTATTGGCATTGTAAAACTAGTCTCCTTTCTTGTTAAATTTCTTTGTATACTCTGTTTTTAATAAATTGTTTTAACTTGTTAAAGTTGATAAAGATATTTTACCAAAAAATGTTAACTTAATATTTAGAGAAAAAAAGCATGCCTATTGTAAATAAGAAAGAATACTTACAAGTTCAGATCTTTTCGCCGCTAGCATTGGATTCACTCCCTATAAAGCCTTTGCATTGTTATAAAAGCACACGTACTCACACTCATGAGCAATGTCAGTTGCCCAGGGGGCAACTAAAAATTAGTAAAAATTTTCAATTTGAAGAGGAAAATTTTTCTGGCAGAGGGTGGCGAAATTCTCCGTTTTTAGCCAAAATGCAGAGCGAATCCGGCAGTCACACTGAGTTGACGGATGCCACGATTGCGGACAACGAGGCCATCGTGGAGCAGATGAAGGAGTTGCGATTCAACGAGAAAAACTTGATCATATACTCCGCGCCGGGAATCAATGATGAACTCTCCGCCAGATATCTGCGCAGCTACGCATTTGTGACCCTCAAGCGAAGATCGCCTGCTTTTATCGGGGATCTGATCACTGTGCTGCGAAATCGGGAGCCAGAAATCATTGAGGAGTGCGGTGATTATGCCCACTTCGACCTGAAGCGCACCATCTGGAGCCTGGAACTGCTACGCGGGGAGATGCTCAACAACGACGAGTTCCAGATATTCCGGGTCAAGGCCCCGGACACCGAGAGTTGGAATGCCTTTCTGCTGGCACTCACCGAGGACCGAAGGCAATGGTTCTCGGCCGTTTGGCTGCACGCCGAGTGCTACATGTACCGCCGCATCTGGTCGATCTTCCAGCGCTCCGACACCCTCGCAAACTACGACTACTTTGGCGAGCAGAAGACGTCGGCCACGAGGTCCTTGACGCCCATGATGAGAAACATCCTGGTGGCCAGTAGGAAGCTGCCGCGCAGCCAGGAGAATTTCCAGCATCTGCTCAAGCTATCCGTCTGGGCCAACCGCTGCGATCTGTCCGTCACAACCGAGGCTCCGGATGCCAAGATTTTCCATCGCATTGCGAAGTACGATGCGAATCTGCTGGCCGATCAGTCGGCGGATATATGGAAGGACCTCACCGAGGCTTGCGAACCCGTCTACGTGGACATCGTGTGCGATAATGCGGGGTTCGAGCTCTTCGCCGACCTGCTGCTGGCCGAGTACATCGTGGAATCGGGCTTGGCTCGTCGGGTGCGGTTCCATGTGAAGGCCATTCCCTGGTTCGTCTCGGATGTCACCCATCAGGACTTTCACTGGATGCTGGACTTCTTTCGCAAGCACAATCTGCCGGAGCTAAGGGTTTTCGGCAGGAAGATACGCGGCTACCTGCGTGACCGTTCGTTTATCCTGTGCGACAAGAGCTACTTCTGGACAAGTGGCCACGACTGCAGCCAGATGAAGCGGGTGCAGCCTTGCCTGTATGTCTACATCAGTGAGGCAGCCCTGGCGATCTTCAAAGGCGACCTCAACTACCGGAAGCTACTCGGTGACATTAACTACAAGTCCACTGTCCCGTTCGCCGATTGCCTGCGGGGCTTTCAGCCAACCAGCGTATGCGCTCTGCGGGTCATCAAATCGGACATCTACTGTGGACTGCCAGTCTGCACTGTCGAGTGGCTAACCGAGGACAATCCGGAGTGGATGAGCACTGGCAAGAAGGCCGTCATTCAAGTGGCCATCAAGCATCGACTGTCGAGTGACACTGTTGTTTGATTTACACAAATTATGATTCGTTCTTTTCTGGATATCGCAATTGACAGCACATATTTATATGTAGCTATTGTCGTTTTATTAATTATCTCCTAAAGTTTAGGCGGTGTAAGTCGTTAAAATAAGTATTGCATTCCGTATTATAGACTACAACTAAGCATTATCAAGTAAGTATGAATGGTAGAAAAATATGTATGCTCTAAGGCCATATTTATAGCTATCTATATATTATATATTATATGTATGTATGATCGCTGCGATGCTTCGAATTGTTCAAGTCTTATCAATTGCCGTTACAAAAAATTATGGGCAAATACCAAAAAAAAAAAAAAAAAGACAATTTTAAATTTCATGCAATATCTCTAGCTGTCGCTTTACACATCATCTCAATCTTTGCGTTTCGTATTCATAATTAAATAAAATCCAGTAACTAAATGGATATTCTGCGTTCCGTTTCATCTCTTTTCGTTTTGGAGGGATTTGCTGGCCGCTGGAACTCACAACACGCAGTTGGGATTGAGCTGCTGATATGGCGTCAGATCTTTGGTGATCGAGAACAGAGCTCCGTCGCGCACCATCTTGCACATGAGGGCGCCCAGGTTCTTGGCATCGTCGATCCCCGAGTGGGCCCTGCCCTCGAAGGCCAGTCCCACGTGCGACAGGGCGTCGCTGAAGTTGCACGGGCGGTACTTGTACCACGACCGATAGATGGCCCGCACATCGATCCACTGGTTGAAGTAGGCCGCCTTCCTCATCCGCTTGCGGGTGCACTCCTTCGCCAAGCAGATGCCAAAGTCCCAGTCCGTCCAGGTGACGAAGGCGCAGTTGCCCAGTATGTTCGACTTGCTCATCTTCGGCAACGTGAGGTTGCGGGCTCGCAGCTCCTTGCGCAGCCACTCGTGGAACATCATCAGTGCCGTCTGCAGCGGCACTCCGCTGTCCACAGTCTTCTGCTGGATGCCCGTCAGCTCCGTGCAGTAGCTACTCAAGCGTGGCGACTCGATGGGCAGTATGTACTGGTGGAACTCCGCCTCGATCTTGCCCGTCTTCAGGTTGACCAGCACGGCTGGGAATTCTGAAAGTTGTATATATGTACATTTAGTATTGCTCGTACTATAGCAGGCAACGAGAATAATGACTTTTGAAATATAAAAATCAAAAACTAAAATATTAAAATTTGATTAAGTGGTTTCTTCTTTCTTGATTTTTCTACAGATTTGTCTACAAGGTCTTGCAACAATGGTCTATGCTACATTTTGTTTAACTCAAGGCATAAATCTAGTCCAATATTCGATTTTCTTAAAGCTCAAACATTATCTTACCAATAATCTCCGCTTCTCGCCACTGCGGGGGCGCCTGCTTCTCCCAGCAAGTGGCCTCAAAGTCCACGGCAATCACATACGTGTAGGGCTGCATGGCCAGTTGCTTTGACTTCCTGGACTTCTTGCTTTTAAGGGGCACTGTGTTGGCTGCTGTGATTTCGTCCTCGTTGAGCGACTCCTCGGGATCGTTGGCTGGATCTGGGCGAGCTCCGTCCACGTATATAGTATCGATGAGGCCCAGTTGTCTACAAAAAAAACCAACAGAACACGAAAGCATAAGCGTTAGTTCCCAGGTAAGAGCTCTTCTAAGTTTTTTTTATAGATTTTCTTTGGGAATTTATGCAACACAAAAAAAAAATAGGAATGTTGTTTTCAGAGCTTCTTCTCCAGCTGAACTGAGTATACGAACACACCAGATTGAAGTGAACTACACCTACTACTGTCTGGGAAATAGTTTTGAAAGCACAAAACGAGAAGATCCTAACCTTCTCCTACTGCTGCTGCTGTTTGCCGTAGCACACGATCATGGGTTTGCTGTGCCACAGCAGGCCATTGGTCTCGTCGAGGGCTTGGGCTATGACCTCCGGTTCGTTGGGCTTGTTAAGAAAGGTAACAAAGGCCTGACCCTTCATGCGACCCTGCTGCATGACTTTGATCTCCAAATTATCGGGGGCCGTGTACTTGGCGTAGAGATCCCTCAGCTGCCGCTCATCCACGCTCTTCTCCAGGTTCTTGATGTACAGCTTGTTGCTGGGCTGCCCCGTCTTGTAGTTCCTATAGACAGGCAGAGCCTGCAGTTCGCTGGCGGACAGACGGCCCTCTGGCTTTGAGGTGGCTGGCTTAAGGGTCTCTGGCAGTTTGAGTTCGATTTTGGGTGCATTGAAGGTGGGTAATTGAGTTTCCCGCCTGGGAATTGGATGACTAGCTTGATGGACAGCCTGCTGCAGCATGTGACGGGTTCTCTTTTGGATCTTTTCGCTTGAAGGTGGCAGCAATCGCTGCCTTTTGGCCCTCTTCTGCTCCTCATCGTCGCTCTCCAGCTCGCTTTCCGATTCGCTGGACATGACCTCCGTTTGGGTGGCCACATTTTGCCGAAAGCTTTGGACCATCAAGCCACTGGGGCGCTTCTCAAAGGGTGGCTCCAGATTCATGCGGTTCATCAGGTGCAGGACTTGGGTGTAGAAGCGCGTGTTTGACTGCAGGCTCTGACCGATCCTGGCTAGGATTTCCCCGTTTATGGGTGGATAGCTATAGCGGAGGTAGGGCGGCGGCGGCTGGGTGAAGTCGCACTGATTATTGCAGGCATATAGCCTTCGAACGTACTTGTCGATTTCGGGATCCTGTTTCTGGGAATCGGTGCGCGGTGCCTTTGTCTGCGTGGACTTGCTGGCACTGGTGGCTCCCGCAGTGGCACGTGGTCCAAAGGCGCTGATGCACAGCGGTTTGTCCAGCATTTCGCTTAGCCCATGCAGCTGCTCCAAGGCCTTTTGGGCCTCCTGCGGATCTGCATACTCCAGGAGCACCCTTTTCCGCCCGTAACTGTTCAGTGACCGCGGCAGGATCAGCTTGCACTCCTGGATCAGCTGCCCCAGTTCCTCCAGGGAGCAGGGCATCCGTTTCAGGAGCAGTTTGCTGCTGTGCTCGCTCATTTTCGGCCGGATTTGTTTAACAAGTCCCCAAAATTTCAATGCCGCATGCAAAATGCATGAAAAACATGGCCGTGCTGCCACCCAGTCGCAATTTAACAGCGGCGCTGCGTTTCACAACACTGCATCTTGGCGGGATGTTTAAAAAAAAACCCGCTGATGTTGCAAAAGCCGGTTGTTTGGTCGATAAAATCGAGTTGCAAAAAGCTGGTACCGTCGACTCTTACTTTCACTAATTGCACCGGTTATCTCACAATCAGATAGCTGTGCCTCTGTGTTGGCTGACGAAAATCACAAGAAGAAACATTTTTATCACTCAACATTTTTGTGAAGAAAAGTGTACATTTTGTTTACAGATAATAAGGGTCGTATTATTAAATTATTATTAAAGTATTATTAAATAAATAATTATAAAAAAAAACTAATTTAAACCGAAATTGGTTACAAACAAATTTTGTATTCATTGCCAATAGGCTTTTAATGCTAATACAAATAAAATTTGACCTTTTATCAGTAATTTTTTATTTATTGTAATTGTAAAAAAATTTTTTTGATATACATTTATATATTGAATACATACATATATATATATATATATATATATATATATATATATATATATTTGAGTCTATATTATGAGTTGTGGAAGCCTCTTGATATTTTTAAATTTTAAAAATTGTTTAATTTTAAAATCATTTACATCAGATTAATATGAGTTTCAGTTTATGCATGTATTTTTTGTATTGGTACCCAAATTTGTTACTTTTAAAGGTATGAATTAAAATAGGTTTTTTTGGCTCCAGAGAATTTGATAAAACAAATTAGAAGCTAAAGAAAGTTCAACTGTGAATCAAAAGTGATATCAGTCTGCAATGGGGGACTAAGTAGTCAAAGACAAATGAACGAATCGCGTGCCATCGCCGGATTATCATGTGAACAGTGCACTGTACATTTAAATGCATTAAGCTCCCGTTGGGGTTTCTTGATGGATTAGATCATTGTGGTGGAACTACTCTCAATTCGATTTGGGTAATTTTCTATTTTTTAGATGCTATCCAGCCTCCGGAGTCAATGCACTTTTGGCGCACGCTCCGCGCATTCAATCAAATTGAATTACATATGAAAAATGCCTGACATGATCTGCTTTTTGATATATGGCACACAAAGTGGTTATAAAAAGATCAGCGCACACTCGCGCACACCAGATTGCATAAAATTTGCAATGATTAAATGGACAGCGGCAAAAAAAAGGGGGGTGAAATGCAGGCAGCCCCAGTCGCACTTTCGCTTTTCACTGGCTTTTTGGGCGGTAAAAAGGGGGCGTGGGTGGGGGCGGCGCTGGTCCGTATGCGGAAGTCCACTTTTGCACAAACAATACGAAATTGGATGAATGAACTCTGTGTCTCTGGCAGCCTGCACGAAAAAAAAAGGAAAACCACTTTTAAATTCACTTTTACTTGCGCCAATTGAAACGAGTCCGCGCTGTCGGCTTTGCATTCTAAGTGACTTTAATGGGTTAAGCTATATTTAGAAAATTGCAACAAATTTCCAAGTAGGCGGAATGCCAGTGGAGCACAGCAATTTGCATGCGGAAAGAGGTTAAATGGAGGAAGGATCAATTCAAAATAGAATCGAGCCAATATAAGATTGAACAACAAGGAAGGGTTTGCTATTTCGTTAAATATAACAACTTTTGTTGTGCTTAATATTTATTTTGTTATTTATCTATCGAATAATAATTGGGTTTCCAAGTTAAAATAATATAATCTCCTAGGACAAAAACTTTAAAATTGAGTTTAAGGTTATTGAGTTACTTATCATTTAATGTGCAATATTTAAGTTTACAGTAAAATTATTTAATTATTTATCTACAGCAATACTAGTTTTCACCTAACCAAAAAGTTATCTTCCCATTTAAATTTCCACACCACCCGAATGATTCACTTAAAAGTATCCTGAGTCAGCAACAGGTTTTCCAATTGGTCACAACCTCCCCGAATTGTTCGCCAAGTGATGACAAGCCCCTTTTTACTCATTCTATTAATTGGCCAACGAAAATTGCAGTAAAGTGCGATTTTCTTTGTCGCCAAACAATGTGGCCTATAGTAATTACGATTCGCACTACTGAAAGGCACTATTAATTAGCTATATGTATTTTCCTAGGCCCCAACAGTAGTTAGCCCAATTGTAGGAGGTAATGAATTGACCAAATGAAAATCGTGCCTTAGCACAATGGAGCTAACAAAACAAACAAAAAATAACAAAACACTATAAATAACCCGAGGCTTTTTGCTTGCCAATGGAAAAATATTCGCATTGCAAATTGGAAAGCTATTCATTTGCTGTTAAACAAAGACAAGTTAAAGGTATATTAAATAAGTTCTTAAATCTATCTAGAATACAGCAATAGCTAAAAAGTTAAAACATTTAAAAATTAACTTTAAAATCTGCCGGTGAAACAAGCCATTTTGTTTAAAGTTAATAAGTTGATCGCCTAATCCGAAACCGTATTTTTCGAACTGATTTCTCAAAAAAAAAACTTGACCGATTTCAAGCACATGTGTGGTTATCGCCCGAACTATGAAAATTGAGAAAGGTCATCTCGTTCTTGTTAACAATAAAAGACTAAACCCTTGCTATTTAACTTTTAGATTGCAGTTCAACTAATCAGTCGGTATCGTGGTTTCTTCAACAAAGTCGTAAATAATTAAGTATCTTTCAATGGTCAAAGTTTAAAGTTCTACGTTTTTATGGTTGCAAAAAACAAATTCCTTAAAAGTGCTAGGCCCTTACGCATAGAAATCCATATTTTATATTCTTTTTATAGCTGCAAGGGTATATTAACTTTGGATTGCCAAAGTTCGCTTTTTTCCTTGTTTTTTTTTTGGATAGTTAAAAACTAAAGTCCAAAAACTGCGAATTTAATCGCAGAAAGACTGGAAGTTATTTCCAACTGGTTATACTGAAGAAATACAATTAATAAGTTTAAAAATCTTTGATGGACAAAAAATGAAATAAAAGTCCGATAGTATAGCTTATTATGTTTTATGAGAGTGCTTAGCGAGATCACGTGGCAGCACCTCTTGCACTTAAATACATTATCGTGCAGGCAATTGACTTCCCCTTGGCTTTGCTAATTGCCACTTGCAGATACGAGCATGAGTATTTATTTACGGATGATTACCGTCAAGGTCCTGCAAAAGGGGCAGCTCGGCCTGAGTTGAGGCTGGGCTTATTGCAATTGATAGAAATTAGCAAGTAGCTGGTGATGCAGGGCGCGGAGTGAAAGGGGCCAGAGCAAATTATATATATTTTTTGCGCATACGCCCCGCGTTCCGTGCTCCGAACGGAGGCGCGTGCATAAAAATTTACCAAAAATGTATGACGATGACGATGACGATGACGACCTTCTCGGGCTCTATTCGGTGTGGGGAAAGCAAGTGCCAACCAATCTGTGGCGGCACTCCTCTTGGCCCCTGTTTTGGAACTGCATTCGTCTGAATACAATATTCAGTTGCAGTACCCTTGATTCGGTTTTCGACCAGAATCGTAGTCGTAGTGGTGGCGACGTGGTCGCTCGTGGGCCGGAATGCAGTTGTGTCGGTAGCGGTATCTGTATCCGTGAGTTTCGTGTGCGCCATGCTCTTGACTTTGGATAAGTTTGGTGAAAACTGCTTTCAGCCGGATTTCCCGCACTCTGTAGCCATCAGAAAACCAGACGCAGATTGCCAGCCAATGTCGGGGCATCGAATTGCGCTAGACGTTCATTGGCCAACTCTCCGACGGGTTCGGATTCTTCCGGAGAATGCCCGGAGAATGGATCGGTCGATCGAACCCCGCCCTAGTGGTACTCATGTTACTTAATTTAACTTTGTTTATTTCCGAGAAATATCGCCAGAGGGTATGCCATCTTCGTTGTGGCGTTTTTTGCACCCAATTTGCTCTGTTTGATCTTTAATTTGTGGCCATCAAGTTTACTGGGGTGTGTATGCGTTTGATTCAATTGTTCGAAATAATAATCTATAAACTGGGCAATAATAATAAATTCATTTGATTTCTGCTCCATGCAAACGGGTTTTTACTGTTTCGGCATGCCGCCAATTGAAAAAGTTCTCATAGCGTAATTTACGACTATTTTTTAACTGCCTGCTGGGCGGATCCGTTTTTAGCCATTTGGTGTTGAAATTAAAAATAATGTCTGTATTTAATCACAGCCTCTCATTATCAACGATTTTCTATCTTGATTTAGGAGTATTTAAGTGGAAGAGGAATTCTAAAAAAATATCGTTATAATTATTAACATATTGATCTCATATACGGTTTGGGGATTTACAAGTTTTAAATGAAGTTGGGAATTAGGCAATACAGGGATGAGACTTCAACTTCAACTTCAAACCAAAATGGTAACTCATCGTTTTGTTATTTATTTTATTTATTTTGTTTATATAAAAAAAAGCTATTAAAAAAAATATATTCACTAAAACGACTTTAATTTGATTTATATATGTTTAAAGACAATGATGAAATAAAATTCAAACCTTATGTTTGAAACATTAAGCCAATACTTTTGCTATCTTGTAAAAACAACGATGTTTTTTTTTTTACATTTATTTTTCCAATGGGAGTCGTAAGATCCAGTTCGACTATATACTGCCTAAAATAATAATACTTCTGTAAGAGAATAAAAAGGAAACTCGGTACAAAAGAAAACAAAAAATAGCCTATTTAAATACGATTTATTTTAAATCTACCTTTTCTAGAGAAAACAATCGCTAATTAAAAGAAAATTGCCTCATGAATATGATCTTAGGTGGTTGTACTGTATCTTAAAGTACTCCATATTACAATGTAAGCATAGGGGGGTGTTTCGTATTTGTTTGTTGGTTTTCCAAACAGGTTTGTGTGGGAACGAAAACTAGAATTCTAGCAGAGTGTGACAAGTTATAAAATTGCGCAATTCGGCACTGGATTTTGCAACCGCTAATGGGGATTACTAGATTTACTCACGAGTGGATGGCCAAGACCTCCCATTGATCAATGAGATGCATTTTGACCACTTTTCTTATCTATCGACGATATATCCGAAGACGAAAAACGACTTATCTGAAGTGGAATGACAAATCGAACTGACACCAATACGGCTATTTGAAAATATGGTTAGCAAAGGTAAAAGCACAGATCTTGATTGGAAGCTTTAATTCCATGCCCATGCATGTACATACGTTGTTATTGTTGCGACAACGTTTCCATTTATAGAATACTACGCATTTCAATTAATGAAATAGTCATAATTAAATTAAAGAGTCGCGCCAGCACGAGTCGTATAACAATAAGGTCTTCCAGCAGCCCGAGATTACCGAGATACATATGTATGTATGTACATACAATGCATATACATATGCATATGCATATGGTGGTATTTATTTACATTGTAAGTCGAGACCATTTCGTCATATAGATTACACGCTTTATCAATGCAGCCTCCCGTTTTACTTTTATTCCATCTTTATTGTGGCCCACAAAAGTTTCCATTGCACATCTATAGCTATAGTATTTTTATTTGTTTGTGTACAATGTACATACGTATGTACATACATACATATATGTATGTTTCATATGTGCAATGTGCAAATTGAACTAGCAGGTCAGGCGAGGACATATTGGGGCCATCGGGCCGAGATACAGACACATTTCTTTGTGGATGCAATCTGCTGCACTTCTAAAGCTTCCACTGGGGACTGTCATCAGTCATCTGGCTAGAGAAATCTTGGGAGTGGGGAGCCAGATGCCCCGTGCTCGGTTCCAATTACACTCAATTACACTCACTGGAGTCCGTCCTAGGAACTGCGATCTCAATTGCTGAAAGGCAGGGAGTTATTTTCGGACCCCTAATTGGAATTGCCAGGGGATGAGTCAGGCAAAACTCGGGCCAACTATGGCACATTCATTGGAAATCAGTTTTACAGGTACTATATAACTATACATTCCGCGAACGAAATGAAAATGCAGAACAAACCGCTCTCAACCAGCTTCAACTCAATTCGCAATCAAACGACTCGAGCATTTGCTTTTCCCATTAATCCATGCTGTAATCTAAATTGACGCGATGCTCAGCAAAGTGCATGTGGCACTATTCATATATATAGCATGTAGTAGGATAGTCCCAATTCTGATTCCTGAACACGCGGCCAATCAGTCAGCGGGCCATCAATCAACTGATCGCAGATTTAACGCCTGTGCGCCGCTTGATTAATTTAATCATGTGTGATTGTTTACCTTGCCAGCGTAAACAACGTAAACAGCATAAATACGTACATATATAAACCAAATCGAAGTCAGTGATGAATGGATAATTACGCCCTCACAGATGGACGTTTGAAATTCAATATCTAGGCGGTGTTTGTTGTTATGGTCGTTGTTAATGTAGAAAAGCAACAATGGAAATTGAGACGATAAATACATTGTTAAGCCAAAGGGAATAATCCATGTTAAAATAGTATTTTTATTGTAATTATCTTATTTATTATGAACTTAATTTTTAGATTATATTTCCGAATTTCCTTAAATTCTGGTTTTGTCATTTTCGTATGTCATATTTATTTTAAATTAGTTTATTCTAGTTATTAAACCAGTATTTTAAGTGTTTAAAATTAAAAGACCCTGAAAATCTTGAGGCTGACGAGCCAAAAATTTTCAGACCGATGATGTTCATTGGTTTTTAAATTTAATTCTAATTTTGAATACAAAAATTATATAGTCTCCTTTTAACCCCTATTATGCTTTTAAATGCTCATCTAGAGTATTAGTTTTGGTTTAATAATTGCATTTCAATTATTTAGTAGAAAATCGTGGTAGCCTAGCCAGTTTTATATTTAAAGTTGCAAAAGCATTTTCTGATATTTTTAACACAGTTAATAATAGTTTAAACACAGTTAACAAGTGAGTAAACGTTGTCTAGCCATATCAATTCTACAGGCAATGTGTTATCATTGATTTCCACTCTGGAAAGTACTTATTGCGTTGTCTGAAGTGCGTTTCAGGGTCATTAAAGTGCATTGACCAACATCAATATCAACATTTCAGCGCCTGAGGAAATAAATATTTGCCTTAAAGTTATTACACGGCCTCAAGCGTTTTGCTGTTGACCAAGAGGCAACAAAAAGGCCAGGGCCGGATTTTCCAGTCCTCAACTTTTTTTCGATGGAAAAATGAAAAATGGGGTCAGTTCAGGTCAGCCTTTCAGGATGATGATGGCCTAGAAAAATCAATTTTATATAGGCTCAAGCCAGAGTTCTGGAAAAACCCCTCTTGAAGTGGAAACTCCGCCCCTGGGCAACTTAATTACGGTTTGTTAAGTGGTAAAGCAAAGAGAAGTAAATTGGGTGAGTCAAAACTTTTTTTTACGGTAAAGTTCCTATGCAAATGTTTTAAGGTAATATTATCCAAAACTCACCTTGCCAGTCTTATCAAGGCCATCTTTGTTGTTTGACTACCCGACTATATAATTGACTTTACTTTTGGCAGAACCTCTATAAATATATGTATGCTATTCAAAATTCGTCAGTTTATTTATTTATCTCTATCCTTTTTGTTTTGTTGCAATTTTGGCAGTGCAGAAAGTAACGGTAACTACGCGAAAGGGAGGACTAAGAGGAAGAAGCAGAGCGAGCGCAATTTCTTTTGTTGTCTGCTCACACACACAAACTCACGAAAACGCACACCGACACACTAACAGTTATTCAGCCGGCACAACAATAACGCTGCGCTTTTTCGATATTTCCCTAGGTAGTTTTTTTTGCTATTTATTTAACTCGTTTGTTTACATTTTCCCACACGCACAGTCGGTATCTTCTCTTGATATTCTTGTAGAACTTTGGACATCGAGCGACCAAGCGCATTTGTGGTAAATCGTATTGCAATTGCAACTGCAATGTCGCCGATCAACCGGTCAATAAAAGTGCACTCTAGTTGTTTGCATTATTTGCGGCCCGGTAGCGTTTAGTTATTGAGTGTGGTATCGTTCGCGGTCCGCATTTACAATTCAGTTTTACTCGGTCGGCGCCCGTTCACAAGTGCAGCGGCATTAAATCGGCAATCGGCAAAATACGTTCGTTCGATTCGAGTTTTTGGTCTGACAACCAGCTGTTCTATCCGAGTTTCCAACCGCTCAGAGTTCCCTTTTTAGCCGCAATGGCGCTCTTCTTAAGGGAACCATGTTAACATTTCTATCTGAAAAAAAGGCGCGGAAAGTGTGTTTAAAAACTAAAAAAAAATAAATGACCATTTAATGCAGAATTTTTACTTAATTCACCTTTTATAGTCCAGTCCCACAGATCCCATCCAATCGAAACGGTTGGGATTTTTGATGGATAGTGGACTGGCGATTCCACAAAGCCACCATCCACCATCAACCTTCGACCATCCACCGTCCATCAAAAGTCACAGTGGCGTATGCTTAATTTTTTTAGATGTACTTTTATAAGTACTTTTTAGAAGTACTTTTTCCTGCACTTATTTTATTTGAATGCTATGAATTAGTTGCTAAATGGTTTGCTGAACTTTTAAATAATGGCTTATATCTACTCTGTATTCAAATTTCAACATATTTGAAAGAGATGGTGGATGGTGCTCTGTGGGACTGGGCCATCAAGCAACTTAAGCATTGAAAAGAGTTAACAGCGCTGTTAGCCTGTTCAACGTTCGCAGGTCTGGCAACTTTCCCTCTCATTTTAAATTTCAAATGTAACGTTTTTCAGTCAGTTAATGGGAAGCAAACAAAGCCTGACTATATTTTATTTTCCAGCGCTTTATGGCAGAAGAAGTTAATTGAGAATTGATTTTTTGTAGCACTGGCACCTCAAATTGTCCTTGTAGGCCTATTTTATTTAATTATACAGGACTTGGCTTGACTTTTTGAAGGTTTTTTAAATTTTTTGATTGGCATTGGCAATGTAAAAACTGGATAAAATCGAACTTTTACATAACACAATCGTACACACTTGACACCTGATGTGTTGTATTTCAAATATTCACAAACGTGTACTAAACTTTACCCAAAATGTGGGAGCAATTGGAGGGATATCGCAATCACTTTTTGCAAAACGAGATTAAGGATGTGATGAAGCCCAGCTCCATAAACCGTCAGCAGAACAAAGGTAAGGACAAACTTAGAAAAGACCAGGTCGTATCAACAAAGAAAACCTTCAGAGTGGTCGAAAGCCATGGAGAAAAGGTATATTTGTAAGTGCATGCCGTATGGCTGCAGTTCGACCTCCACATACCTGCAGGATAGGGCCCAATTGGCGTACGGCTGGTTTGCCCTTCCCAAACTGATGAAGGAACTGGACAGCGATGTTCCCCTGACCCACTGGAAGGCGGTGGTGTCGTTGACGGAGTTCGTCTCGAACCCGCTGAATGCCCAGAGAGCCATCACCGAAATGGACATTGTGAGAAAGTTGGTTGAGCCCTCGAGGAATTTGATCAAGTCTTCTTAACATTTGTCTGCCAACAGGTTGAAAAATGCCTTTATGCGAATGAGATTGAAGCTCCACAAGGAGCAACACCGTGAGGTAGAAATGTATCTGAAGATATATAGTAAGTTTAGGGTTCTACACAAGTTGACAGGCTAACGTAAGTTTTTCCATTCTATTTCTTAGATATACTTTCCCGCAACTTGGATGGAGCCGAGCATATTGCCAACCGCAAATGTTTGAGGAACGAGTTTTACAAAATTATTAAAAATCAGGAGACCAATAAAGATGGTCTGGCATCAGAGATTCTGAGGAATTTGACAAGCAAACCAAAGAGTAAGCTTAAGTCATACTATTTCATTAAGGGGTTATTTACAGATTTCACAATATTATCTGAGAAATTTTTTGAATTAGTTGATTTACAAATTTGTTCACATATTAAGTTATTTTTTAACTGTATTTCACGACTTAGTATCAATAAAAATCTTTCGTTAAAGTAATGTTAAGTCTAGTTATTAATCGAAGGAATAAGAAAAAGTTGATTTTTTGTTTTTAAACAAAAATATTTATCGGTGAAAAAAAATCTTCGATTAATAACTTTAAATATATTAAGGAAGTTCGTGTTAAAATTTGATGACAATCGGTTTATCCGTTTTGGATTAATTTTGGTCACGCGTTTTTACTTAGTTTGTACTTGAAACACCTTTTAAAATGTGCGTGCAACTTTGAAAATATTCACCGGAAAATTAAAATGTATACAACCCCTTAAATTAAATAGTCTTAAGTGTTTTGAAATCATTAAAATGGTTTCAAAGAAATTCATAAGCTTTTTGTGATACCATTTTGCATTGATACAAAAAAAAAAATGGTGTACAAGTAAATATCTGACTATTGAATTTACAAATTTATATTAAATATTTAAATTAAATATTAAATAAACACGTGTTGTTGTGGCTTACCTCGGGAAAAGAACAGCGCAGCGTTTGGTAGTTATCAAATATTTTATATTTTTTTAAATTTTTTCGCGCTTATAACTTCTTTAATTACAAATTATGTAATGAGACTGTGAGAAAGTAGAAAGTAGATAATTTTATTGAACAGATTGTATTTTGCTTACTCTTAAAGTTACAATACTAACAAACTTTCAACAATTGCATGATTTATTATTGATATTAATTATGCATTTTATTTAAGTTAAAAATGTTTAAAGTTTAAATAGAATTTTTAGGTATTTAAATTAATTCCGAGCATAATCAAATGAAAATTTGTAGAAAATTTTAGTATTTTCATGTTTAAAACAACTAAAAGCCGCTAAGGAAAGCTTATAATATTTAAATATTGAGAATGTGATTTAAAATCTCCAGAGTTTCTGCTTCTTTTTGTATATTTTGTCTATTCCCTCAGTTCTGGGAATTTTCATGGACGATCCTGAGAACTTTGCTGCCCTGGCGGAGATCTTCAAGCAGGATCCCTGCCGTCCGCACTATCCGCTGGACTTGTGGCACCATCTGTGCCACCTGTTGGAGGTGGCGCCCGAGCAGGCCATCGAGTTGGGATTCTTCGAGCTGCTGCACCAGCGGATCCTCAACCGACTGGCCAACTTCTGGGACATGGCCACCAAGGCGTTCGCCCTGCTGCTCCGCTGTGCGGAGGGTCAGCGCCGTTTCGATGCGGTGGATGGCGTCAAGCTGCTCTACGACGTCTTTGCCCAGCCGGATGAGCAGAAGGCCAGCATGCTGTTGCCCCAGCAGCAGGTGGAGAACTGGGAGTACACGGTGCTGGCCCTGCTCAATGGGCTGCACAGCAAGCGGGCTCTGTGGCGCAGCAGGGAGTTCACCCAGCTGCCCTGCTATGTGGGTCGTCTCATGGAGTCGACGGTGACGGCGACGGTGGCCAATCCGCGCCTGCAACTCTACTGTTTGAAGGTGTTGCGCGAACTGGGCGTGATGCCTTGCAATAAGCGCTACATTATAGCCAACTGGTTGACGGACATTTGCCAGCTGTTCTGCCTGGATGCGGAGGCCGAGTGCGCCCGGGATTCGCTGGTCGATTGGCTGCGTCGCGATATAGCCGACAGTAGCTGAATCAAAGTTAAAGTTTAAAGTTTAATTTGCAGCTTACAGTGTTTGGTTTTTAACAATAGAGCCATCTGTTGGTGGCCAAGTAACAAGAAACAAGAAACATAGAACTGCCCCGCTTTCGAACCGCTTAGATAAATCCAAACCGTTTCGAACTACCCCTGATGTCCCAAAGAGTAACCGGTTAAAAGAGAGAGCGAACATAACATACTTGGGACATACGGGAGAGCTTAAATGAGAGCTCTCAGCTGTCAGCTGTCAGCTGTTTGCTTAACACAAATTGTGGTAAATATTTAACACCTCGCAAATCTAAGGGTTAAGCCTCCAAAATTTCCCTTTGTTGTTGACACTAACAAAAATTATAAATAAATGCCACTTTCTTTGGTGAACAGTTTGCCGCTTGCCTTGACCCTGGCAGACATATGTACATATACATACATACGTATTTGTAGACAACTTTGCATATTTGCGGAATTGTCAAGAAGGCAGCGAAACTTTTCCAATTTCCGATGCCTGGACATCAGTGACAATAATGAGCAGTGAAAAGGATGCTAGGATGCAGTGCTGCCAGGACAACAACCGCAGAGACAACAACAAAACGACGGAGGAGCAACAACCACTGACCAGAGTTGCCACAACAACCACAGTTTGCGGTTTGTGCCAAGCCTTCGGTGCGCTGTTTTTTTCACATCTACACATATTTTAATATCTATCCCTGCACATACAAACTGTATAAATAAAACCATTTTTTCCCCCCTCACTTTTCTGCGGTGACAAACTTGGCAACGAGTTGCAGTTCCCTTTTTAACTTATTTGAATTGGCGGCGGCGGGAAGGGGGCGTGTCCGAGTCCAGCATTGTCCACATTGCCCATATTTCGCATTCAATCGGCAAGTTTTGTGCCTTGTCATCGGCGGGATTTCTTCGTGGTTCGGGTTCGGTAGCAATTTTCCAAAGTCCCTAGAGCCCGACTCTCTTTTGTGAACTTTTTAATTACCGCTGCGAGTTTGCCTTATTTCGCCTTTTTCGCCTTATTTCGCCTTTTTCGCCTTTTTCGCTTTTTGGAGTCTTCTCCCCCTCACTTTTTGCTCTTAGGGTTTTCCCACTTTTCAAGTTGTTTATGAAATATTTTATGGAAATTATGCAAAACTTGTTTACCAGACTTCATATTCAGCACTCGCCGTTCGCCATTTGGCGCCTTCACACAAAGTTCCTCGCTTCTTGCCACTCAAATTAATTGCATAACAAATTGTGTTGATGAAGTGCAAGAATACAAGAATGCAAGAATGCCGGAGTGCATCCAACTCAAATTGGCTTGGCCAAGAGACCATTGAGTAGGGCTTTGTTTCCTGGTCAATAACTTGGTTGGTTGGACTGGCCTTCCTCCCAGAAAGTGCTCATTAATAAAGCAATTTGAAAAAGTGAATATTAAAAACAATTCAATTGTATTAAATGGAGAATGAATACAAAAGGGTATGAAAACATTAAAAACATAAAATCATGTAACATTATAGATATGTTTTAAGCTTTGGTATGAACTGTTTTTCCGCTTTCAATAATATAAACGGGGGCTTAACTTTTATATAAATATTAGC
>NW_024546111.1:0-5506 GCF_018152505.1 Drosophila elegans | reverse complement strand
ATTTTTATTAGAGTGTTCATTGATATTCCCACTATTTCCATTTTGCAAAATATTTTAAAATTATTAAATATAAGTGATTTTTCAAGAGTCTCAGTTAAAAAAAAAAAGGCACAAGTTCGGAAACTTTAAAAAAAAAAATTAAATACAAAAAGAAACAAAATTCTTTGTTCTTTGTGTTAAAATCATATGAGTGTTAGTGAGATAGAAGAATTGTTAGACAGATTTCAAAGCTAAACACCGCGGGAAGTTCACGACAAAATAGTTCAAACATGACATTGACCAGTGAACAATTAAAACTCGCCGCGCAGGAAAAAGCTTTTAAGCAAAAATTAAAAGATGTTCAGAAGCGATTAGGTGGTGTAAA
The DNA here is from genome assembly GCF_018152505.1 of Drosophila elegans. Classification (NCBI taxonomy): domain Eukaryota; kingdom Metazoa; phylum Arthropoda; class Insecta; order Diptera; family Drosophilidae; genus Drosophila; species Drosophila elegans. The sequence continues at coordinate 5,142 of NW_024546111.1, read as the reverse complement.
TATCGGCACACCAGAAGTAGAAACGAATAAGGATGCCGAAATCATAATAGGTATCGCGTGCTGCGAAATGTTAGATATTATGAAGACCCTGCCGGACTTTGAGGGAAAGAATGAGACATACGTCTCTTGGAGGAAAGCGGCGCATACCGCCTACAAAGTATACAAAGTATAAAAATATGATAGCAGTTCCAAACACTACCAAGCTTTAGGCATTCTCCGAAACAAAATAAAAGGCTCAGCCGATATGGTTCTCTTGTCGTTCGACACGCCTTTCAATTTTAAAGCTATTATTAACAGGCTTGACTTTTACATACGCGGATAAACGACCGATATATTTAATAGAACAAGAGATGTCAACACTCCGTCAAGGAAACATGACACTTCTGCAATACTATGTGACGAAGTAGAGAAAAAGCTGACTCTGCTAATAAACAAGACAATTATGACCTACGACAACACCGTAGCTGCCTCACTGAACGAAAATACAGAGCAGACGCTACGAGTAATTATTTCGGGCACAAGAAAATCGCTTAGCGACGTTCTTTTTCGGCAAGACCAACAGATCTTCCTTCCGCTTTAGCATTGGCCCAAGAAGTAGACGCTAATCATGAGCAATACATGTTCGCAAGTAGTTTTGCACGAAGCACGGAGGAAAAACACCAAAGGGCTGAACAAAGAAGTACAACGACAGACGCTAAGTTTAACCCAAATGGTAAAAATCCCCACTTTAATAAAATACCACCGAGACAGCCACCCAGACAGGATCCGACAGAGCCAATGGACGTTGATCCCTCATTATCCCGTTTTAGACAACCAACCCAAAACCAACAAAGTGGACCGTTTTCAAGGCAAATTCAAAACGCTTACCAAATATTCAACCCTACGGTAACAATAATCAGGGACAGACGTTTAAAAGGCCCAATAGTAGTAGCGCTAGATATACAGGGCCAAAACACCAGAGGATAAACCATCTGACTCTAGAAAACGACCCACCAAATTCAACCAAAAATTAATACCCGGCAGTAGCCGAAGAGGAATGTGAGAACATCGACGATGACTTAGTAGAATACGATGAAATACATTTTTTAGGCATAACTCCCTGCTCCAATTCATAGAAAGGGATATCGCAGGGAGAAAAATAAAACTTTTAATTGACACAGGGGCTTCCAAGAATTACATCAAATCTATGAAGGAATTAAAAAACGTTATTTTCGTAAACAAACCATTTTCTATAAAATCAATCCATGGTCACAACACAACAAACAAAAAATGTATAATGCACCTTTTTAATACAAATACAACATTTTTCTTGCTACCAAACTTAACAACGTTTGATGGAATAATTGGACTGGACCTACTAAAAAAACTGACGTCGTACTTGACCTAAGAGAAAAAAAGTTAGCAACTAATAGCAGTTTGGAGGAAATTAAATTTTTGAAGTGTGCGGATGTTAATTTTACAAAAGTTGAGGATATAGTGGTACCACAGGAAATATTGGAAAAATTTCAGGAAATGTTAGCAAATCGTACGGGTATATTTGCAGAGCCAAACGAAGCGCTGCCGTACAATACTAACATTATTGGTACCATCCGAACAGAAAATGAAGATCCGATATATTCAAAATTGTACCCATACCCGATTAGCGTGTCCGATTTTGTAAATACAGAAACACAAGCGATGTTACGAGACCTCATAATCCGACCATCTCGGTCTCCATATAACAACCCTGTTTGGGTTGTAGATAAAAAAGGGAAAGATGAACAGGGAAACACAAAAAAAAGCCTAGTAATAGACTTCAGAAAGCTTAATATGAAGACAATAGATGACAAATAACCTATCCCGAACGTAGTTTTTATCTTGGAAAATTTAGGAAAGGCAAAATACCTTACTACATTAGATTTAAAGTCTGGTTTTCACCAGATACTACTTGCCGAAAACGACAGAGAAAAAACGGCCTTTTCAGTAGGAAATGGGAAATATGAGTTCTGTAGACTACCCTTTGGATTGAAGAATGCGCGCAGCATTTTTCAGAGAGCCATCGACGATGTGCTCAGGGAACAAATAGGGAAATCATGCTATGTTTCCGTTGACGACGTAATTAATTTTTCAGAAAATATGCACGAGCATGTGAAGCACATAGCATGTGTCTTAGACAAGTTATATGAGGCCAACATGAGAGTTTCGCGCGAGAAATCTAATTTTTTTAAAGAAAATGCAGAGTATTTAGGTATCGTGGTTTCACGCGGAGGCATAAGAACATGCCCTAACAAAGTAGACGCAATCCGTAACTACGAACCACCGACCACACTATTTAATGTCAGATCATTTCTCGGACAAGCTAGTTACTATAGGTGTTTTATTAAAGACTTTGCATCTATTGCAAAACCTATAAGTGACATCCTAAAAGGAGAAAATGGCAAGGTTAGTGCAGGACAATCAAAGAAAATACCTGTTAACTTCGACGAAAATCAACGTCAGGCATTTGAAAAACTTAAGAGTGTTCTCGCGTCTGAAAACGTAATGCTATTATTTCCAAATTACAAAAAAGCGTTTGACTTGACGAGAGATGCTTCGTCTTTTGGTTTGGGAGCAGTATTGCAGCATTTTTACTGACCATCAGCCACTTACTTTCTCCGTCTCAGGTCGTAATCAAAACGCAAAAATTAAGCGTTGGAAAGCTTTGATTGACGAGCACAACGCCCAAATTTTTTATAAGCCAGGAAAAGAGAACTACGTCGCTGACGCACTGTCCCGACAGCACATCCACGCGCTAGAAGAGGATGCCCAGTCAGATATTGCCACAATACATAGCGAGCTATCACTCACCTACACTATTGAAAAAACAGACAAACCGGTCAACTGCTTTCGGAACCAGATAATCATAGAAGAAAGCGGAACTGCTTCAGCTAGAATGGTCATTATGTTTGGTGAAAAAACTCGACATCTCTTATATTTCTCGGATAGAGAAACACTTATACATAGAGTATGCGATGTCGTGAAAAAAGACGTAGTCAATACAATTTTATGCGGACTACCAGTACTGGCATTTATCCAACATAAGTAAATAGAAACTTTCCCGACAACCACATTCCGTTACACGAATCGTATAGTGACTGACATCCTAGACAGAAACGAGCAAAAAGAAATTACGGTGTCAGAACATAACAGGGCTCATAGGGCCGCTCAAGAAAACGTGAAACAGATTTTACAAGACTATTTTTTTCCAAAACGACTCATATGGCAAATGAGGTGGTCGCAAATTGTAAAATATGCCAGAAGACAAAATACGATAGACACCCTAAGAAACCGATTCTCGGAGAAACACCCATTCCCTCGTTCACGGGCGAAATCCTACACATTGACATATTTTCAACAGACAAAAAATACTTTCTAACTTGCGTAGACAAATTTTCAAAATTTTCAATTGTCCAACCAATCGCATCCAGAACCATTGCAGACGTGCAAACCGCGATTTTACAACTTATTAACTTATTAACAACTTATTCTACCGGCGACCGAAAACAATATATTGCGATAATGAGCCCTCTATAAAATCTGAAACAATTAGGTCTCTTTTAAGCAACCGGTTTAACGTGCAAATCGTTAATGCACCGCCTCTTCACAGTACATCGAACGGACAAGTGGACAGATTCCATAGTACACTAACAGAAATTGCACGGTGTTGAATTAATACTCCTCGCGGCTATAGAATACAATAGAAACATTCACTCTGTAACAAATAAACGACCAATCGACATAATTCATTCATCAACCATAAAGCTTAACGCAGAAATTAGAGATAAAGTCTCAAATGCACAGAACATCCAACTACAAAGAGTAAATAAAACTAGACAAGACAGAAATTTTCAAGTAGGGACAAAGTTCTCGTAAAAACAAATAGGAGGTTGGGAAACAAACTTTCAAATTTGTACACCGAGGAAACCATAGAAGCAGACTTGGGGACCACAGTCTTAATAAAAGTGAGGGTGGTCCATAAGGACAATTTGAGGTAGTTATAATAAAGTTTATTTTTCTTGAATTCTTTTATTTTCAACACGCCAGGATTTGGACAATACTTCTTCTCGCCGTATCAATAACAGCCAAAATCACCGATTACACGGCCTCAAATTACATACCAATCATAGACGGAGACGTGACCATTTGGAAAGACTTCCAGTACCTAAAACATTCGACCAATTTAACAATGTATTCGGAGACAGTAAAGGACACGGAAGAAATGGCAGATATTAGACTCGGATTTACGACACATTAGAACCCTCATAAATACAGTAAATGTTCACCATAGACACGCTAGAAGCATAAACTTATTAGGCACCGCACTAAAAATCGTAGCCGGTGCTCCAGATTTCGATGACTTCGAGAAAATTAAATTCACGCAGAAAGAACTCATAGAATCAGAAAATAGGCAGATAAACATTAACACAAAGACCCAGGAACAAATAAATATCCTAACAAACACAGTAAACATTTTAGTAAAAAACGCAAAAGTAGAAAAGATAAATACAGAAAATTTGTATGAAAAATTGCTATCAAGAAATAGAATATTTATTTCCGAACTCGAAGCCTTAATGTTGTCAGTTACACTTGCGAAAATTGGAATAATCAACCCCGTAATTTTAGATTCAAATGATTTACAAAATTCAATCAATGAACATTCTACAAATGTTACTATTACTGATCTAATGGAAGTTGCTCAAATTAAAGTTTTAATAATTTTTTACACTTTATCTTAAAATATCCTAAGCCGTACGTAGCTTATAAGAAGATAATCCTGCACCCCGTTGAAAACAACGGCACTATTCTTAATTTCGGTGAAGACAATACTATAGCTGACTGCGGAAATAAAACCATGCCGATTGGAAACTGCAGCACCGCCCTTATAACAACATTTTGCAAAGAAATGCCCTACAACCTGCGCACAGCAACTGCACTCAGGATGCAACGCACACTGCTTCACTCGCACCAGCCACCTTGAACACCTAACAATCATCGATGATGGCGTCATCATTCTCAATGACGGAGCAGCTACGACGAATGGACAACTGGTAACCGGAACGTTCCTCGTTACATTCGACGACGAGGTAAATAAATAACACCACATACCAAAACTTAAAGAGCTAC
>NW_024546110.1:0-5892 GCF_018152505.1 Drosophila elegans | reverse complement strand
GAAGGTCTAGTCCGGTGGGTTTTTGTCCTCCCATACTGTAAAACGACTTGCGCGCCTGGATTACGGAAGCGATCAGTGACGTCACCCACCGGTCCTACTCTCGCCAAATAGTGTCCCGACTTGGCCTTTGCCCGAAGGTCCAGCTCGGTGGATTTTGGCCTCCGACACCGCGGAAAACTACTTACGCGCCCCAATCGCGCGGAAGTGACCAGTGAGATCACACGGCGTTCCCACCCTCGTGAAATCGTTCGCCTGGCTTGGCCTCGCCCCAAAGTCCAGCCCGTTGGATTATTGCTCCAACGCGATCAACTCCGAAATCACTCTCTCTCCCGGCGTCCATGAGAACCTTCGGCGTGAACCACCAAACAACTCATTCACTCATTGAATTAAACTCTCTAGTCTGGTGTTTCGGTGATTTACAAATTTATTGTAAAGGACTCCTGGATCTGACTGAGATCTGTACCCCGGTTAGAGAGCATCGTTACAGTTCATACACCCTTGCAGCTATTGCAAAAATTAAATATTCTTGAAGATATTAATATAATGATTTACTTGCGTGTATATTTAAAAGCATTTAGGCTATGATCATTTGCAGCTCAATTATTTGAGTTCCTATGGCAGCTATATGATATCGTTTTCATATATTATTGAAATTAAAAGCATAATGCTGAACTGTTAAATAATCAAAAAGAATTTTTTAAAACAAAATTACAAAATAAAAGAGATAAATTAAAAAAAAAAAATTATATTTTTGTTGTTTCCATTGGAACTTTATTTTATAGTCGTCCGATTTTGATGAAATTTAAACCGTAATTCTGAAATGTTTAAACATTACTATATGTCGAAGAACTAAAAAGAAGATTTAAAAACAGCAATGTTATATTTTTTTTATTTAGTTTTCCGATTGTTCCTTTGGGAGCTATATGCTATAGTCGTCCGATTTGGCTCGTTCCAACTTATATACTAGGAAAGTTTCATGCAGATAGCTTTAAAACTGAGAGATTAGTTTGCGTAGAAACGGATGGACAGGCGGACGGACAGACTGACATGGCTAGATCGACTCTCCTAGTGATGCTGATCAAGAATATAAATATATACTTTATAGGGTCGGAAACGTCTCCTTTACTGCGTTGCAAACTTCTGACTGAAATTATAATACCCTCTGCAAGGGTATAAAAACGAAAGACATCCAGAATTTATCGGATGCTATGGACTTTTGGAGCAGCTGCTGTGTTCGACTTGCTGTGTACGGGAAGAAAACCTATCAAAAAGACTTCCGGTACGCATAACAATTATAATAATTTTCCAAATTGGAGTGAACGGTGACCAGTCTGCAAAATGATGGGACATTCCGTAACTCAAAACTCAAAAGGTGCAATTATGCACAAGATGTCTTTAACATCTTAACGGGCAGAGACTTACAAGCGAATATTTGTGTTCGCTTTGTAATAAAGCCCATCACACAATGCTGCATTTAAATACTCAAAAGAAAGAAAAAGTCAAACCTTGTGTATGGTGATTTTAAAAGCTTAAGAGCGCTGATTGACAGTGGATCCAAAGCACTATTATATCAGAAGAGGCAGCACATATATAAAGCTGCAAAACATAAAATCTAAAACTCAGATTAGTGGGATATCTTCCGAAGGTACATGTGTTTAAAAATATAAAACAAAAATTGTAATAATATCCCCTAACTCTAAAAAGCCATTGGTCACCGAGGCAATTAAGTGGTCAAAATTAATAAAAGCTATTAAAAAAACGCATAAAGAATTGAAGGGATGAAATGTGCATCACATATCTGGTTATACTTCTTTATTATAAGTATGTTAACTGCTGGAATTTTAATTATATATGCATAACGTAAGCCATCAGCTCCAGGATAACTTTCAATAAACCTTGCCAATATCCATTCTGCTGGCGGTGAATTTGAGTCCTTGATCAAAACCATGTCTCCGCATTCCATATGAGGACACCTGGTGTTCCATTTTGATTCAATGGTTCCATTAGTATACAAATCGCTAACATCATATCTTGCTGTATTTTTCTTTCCATGTTTATATAAACAGAAATTATTATTTACATGCAAGGTCACTACTTTACGTACTTCGACATTGTCTATGACTTTGTAAACACTGGGCTTAGAAGCTTTTTCTTTAAATTGCTCATGCAATTCTAATTTGTATTTTCCTGCCCAGTATTTTAGTCCTTTTTTGATTTCTGGTTCATTTTTTGACTATTTAGGTTTTTTAATTCATGGATGCTTATTCTTGACAAGGCACCTGCCGCACAATTATTTTTTCCCTTAAGGTATTGTGCTGTGAATTGGTATTATTCTAAGTTTAGTCTCATTCTTGTTAAATTGGAAGTTGTGTTTTTCATTGAAAATCAATATGTTAATGGATTATGATCTGTTTTACTTTTACTTTACTATAAAAGGGTTTGCCATATATATATGATCTAAAATGATTAACTGCCCAGTTTATCGATGTTAATTCCTGTTCGGTTGTTGATTTATTACTTTCGCCTTTTGTAAATGTTCGTGAGGCGTATGCTTCCGGGAGGTCTTTCCCATCATAAAGTTGGGTTAAGACTGCTCCGCATGCTTGTTTACTAGCATCTGTTGTTATAAAAAATTCTTAATTAATTATTTAAGACTTTTTTGAGATATTCAAAGACTTCTTAACATTCAGGAGTCAAATTAAATTTTACATTTTTTTTTGCAATGGTGAGTTAGGTATCTTGAATAATGAGGGAAATTAGGTATGAAACGTCTGTAGTAATTACGGAAAGCTACGAATCTTCGTGGTTCATCTGCATTGGACGGAAAGGGATATTCTGTTATTACTTCATATTTTTATCATCGGGTAGAATACCTTTGTTTGTGCATTTGTGACCTAAGAATGTGACTTCGTGCATAAAGAATGAACATTTTTCTGGATTTAACTTGAGATTATGTTTTCGACAAAGGTTAAATACGATTGTTAAGTTTTTGATCATATGGTTTTCGGAACAACCTACTACTAAGTCGTCCATGTAAAGGAAAGCTTAGGATGGTTCTAATCCCGAAAAGGCTAGTGTCATCATTCTTTGAAATGAATTAGGGGCTATTTTTACTCCATAATCTTTTGAATCGGTATGAGCTAAAATGTTTTCCCCACCAGTGGTAAGAAACTCGGAATTATAAACCAGCTCCTGAAATTCTGTATGTAAGTTAACACAGGCAGTTCCCAGTTCCCAAGAGAAGAAACTGCCGAGTTGCAGACCATATCCGGTGGCCTGCACGCGCAGCGAAGAAACCGGGTGCAAGTGCCCGGAGTCAGAACAGAGCACTCGCGGAGCAAGTGATCGCCACGGGCAGGGACAAAACGCTGACCCGGCACCTTGGCGACAGCGCTGCAGCCAGGCAAAGGCCTCAAGCTGCAGTTGGATAGGTTCTTTAGTTTAGTCAAAAAATGTAATCCAGAGAATTAACTCTGTATAAAATACCTATGACCTTACGGGCGTATGGAAATAAATAAAAATATAAAATAAATACCTAACGGTTTTATAATTTGTACTGCAACTAAGGTAGCAAAATAAAAAATCTCTTGTTTCCCCACCCGTAGTACAGAACAGAGTATAACATTATAAGCATATGACACAAAAGAATCGTTTTTGTTTTTAATTTAAAGCACCTCATTTAGTCATGAAGTAAAGCTAAAGGTTGTTATATAACCTTTTTTTTAAATCGTGGTAAGGCGTGCTTGAGGATAAACATCTGTTAATAAGATTTTTGTTTTAAATGAACATTTAGTGTAAGATACGATAAAAACACAAGTGCATTAAAAATAATCAGAAGCACTAAAAAAATACAACAACAACAAAATCAAAAATCCAATTTACCCATAAGTATATAACACATTTTTGGTGGGCTCGCTTAAAATTAAAAGCAGCAGTACTTGCAGCAGCGCAACTACAAGCAGCAGCATATACAGCAGCGGTCAAGACAACAGCAGAATCTACAGCAACATATACAGCAGTAGCAAGGATTACATCAGCATCGACAACAGCAGAATCTACAAGAAGCATCATCTACAAGCAGCGGCCACAGCAACGACGAAAGCAGCGACGGCCAGCACAAAATCAAGATAAGATATATTTAGGTAAATATATATATATGGTAGAAATTTTGAAACCGAGGAGATGGAAATTATTAACGTGCTGGAAAGGGAATCAGTTAAAGATCGACTATGAGGCAGAAACATCCGTTTATAGAACAAAAAATTAAGCAGCTCAGGGAATATTTAGATAAAACGTTTCTAAAAATTCAAAGCCAATTAAGAGAAACTCTGCGAATTAGGAATAATAAAATTAATTTCCTTGTGCAAAATATTTTGGAGTTAAAAATAAAAGTCGGAGCTTGTAGTGTAGATTTGGATTTAACCCTTAGCGAGTGGGAATTTACATTCAGAATATTTCGACTGAGATAAATGAGCAAATTAAGGAGAAAGTTGTTAGTAATTTGGAGGTGGTGGGTAAAATAGAGAATTTGCCCAGCCTGGCAAAAATTGAGGTGCCCACATTTGACGGTGACGCCAAAGAGTGGGACCTCTTTTAAAGTTGTCGCTCACCTATTGTTGGGTTCCGCAAAAAAAATTCTAAATCTGTATATTTAAAATCATTGAAGATATGATGATTTGCAGCTCAATTATTTGAGTTCCTATTGCAGCTATATGAAATCGTTTTCCTATTTTATTTAAATTAAAAGCGTAATTCTGAACTGTCAAATAATTAAATAATCAAAAAGATTTCTTAAAAAAAAAATTACAAATTAATAAAGTTTAATTTAAAAAAAATTTTTTTTTTAATATTTTGGTTGTTCCTATGGGAGCTTTATGTTATAGTCGTCCGATTTTGATGAAATTTAAACCGTAATTCGGAAATATTTAACCATTACTATATGTCGAAGAACTAAAAACAAAATTTAAAAACAGCAAAGTTATAATTTTTTTTTATTAATTTTCCGATTGTTCCTATGGGAACTATATGCTATAGTCGTCCGATCCGACTTATATACTACCTGCAATAGATAGACAACTTTTAGGAAAATTTCATGCAGATAGATTTAAAACTGAAAGACTAGTTTGCGTAGAAACGGACGGACAGATGGGCAGGGCTAGATCGACTCTCCTAGCGATGCTGATCAAGAATATATATACTTTATAGGGTCGGAGATGTCTCCTTCACTGCGTTGCAAACTTCTGACTGAAATTATAATACCCTCTGCAAAGGTTTAAGAAAACAGACACCCACCCCAAATTCGAATTAGGATTATGTTTTATTTGAAATGTTATTGACCTGAATAACAAAATCGCTAAAAGCAAATACCCACCCCAATACCACCAAGTTCATATAAATTTCAGTTTAAAAAAATATTTTTATTTTGTTTGATTAATAAATGAAATAATATTTTTGCTTACAATATATGAAGAATACATTTTTTTACAAATATATATTTAAGGCCTTAAGTTTCTTAATTTCGTATTTCATGTATTATTTTTAAGCTTAGATTATAATATTTTCTCACTATATTCAAGGCTTTCATCCTTAAGTTTTGTGTCTAATGGCATTGGCACGAACTCGTACACTCACAAATTTTTTCAACCCGACTAATGTTTTTGTAAAGCACTTCCAAGTTAGACCGATGTTCCTCAAACTTTGAGGAATCCCTTAACATCTTCACAAACCATATTGTTTTTGGTATTCACTATCGTTTTTTGTTATTCATTGTGGTTTAGCTGTAGTTATTGTTTATAGTTGTGATTAGATATTGTTGCTGCATCTGCTGGCATTAACGAATGCAAAGGACTTTCAAATTGAACTGAAGACCCTTTCTGGATAATACTCACTTTT
>NW_024546109.1:0-2645 GCF_018152505.1 Drosophila elegans | reverse complement strand
TAGCTATTAACCAGTCATGATCTGTTTGGAAATCAAGTTGTCAATTGAATGTTTTTAGGAAGTCCATTCCTATTATACCATCACAAGTTCCAAGTTCGTCAACTATTTGGAATTTGAAAGGGATTATAAATTTTCCTGTTTGTATTTCTATATATGTTAAACCTTTTGATTTAAGAGTTTTAGTGTGATAGTTATTTATTTGTATATATCTGTTGCCTAAGATTTATTTTATATATAGTTGCTGTGTGTGGCCTTTTTTTCTTAAGGGAATTTTTTAGTTTTCCTGTTCGGTTTCAATAGCACTTCCTTGAGCATTTGAGTTTCCTCAATTATTTGAGTTATTTCGGAAAGAACCTCTTTGGTGTCCGCTGTTATTATGTTGGTTTTGGTTTCCATAGTAATTCTGGTTTTGATATTGGCCTTGGCCATAATTTCCTCGCTTATTATTATATTGGTAATATTGGCCTCTACCGCGACAATTTTCCTGGTAGAAGTTATTTTTACCGCGTATGAAATACCTCGATAGTTTCCTCTACCATTGCCTCTATAATAACTACCTCGGTTGTTTGTATATATTACACTGTAGTTATTTGTTTGTTGGGTACTGCAGTGAATGTATTTAGCGTCATTCATATTATTGAATGGGCTAACTTCAAAAATTGTTTTGGTTTTTCCGCTTTCGCAACTGTTTATCAAAGTAGATATTGATTTTTTTGAGCTGAATTAGTCAGCCTGTTCTGCATTTAGTCCTTCGTCGATATAAGATGATTCTAGTAATTTGCGAAGGCTATCAAGTTCGTTTGTGAATTGAGTGGCTGATTTTCTTCTTTGGTAGATATTTGCCATATTAGCTCTTAGTACCTCTGAGGTTTCGCCAACAATTGTGCTTTGGAGTTTAGTGATTATTGCATCAATTGGAAGCTCATTTTGGACCTTGTAAAGCGTTGACCCAATTATTTTGGATTTAATTACTTCTTTAGCAATTTGTTCGTACGGTCCCTTTTGATGACTAATCTGCTCCTCTATTGTCAGAATCAGAATCTGTTACTTCTTGATCTGATAGCTTGATTAAATTAAAATGGCGGGAATTGTTAGATCGTTCAAATATTCTTCTTTTACTTCCGCGTTATCGGAATCAAACTCTTCTTGTTCCACTTGGTCAATGCCTTCGGTTCTATTGATTTCGGTTTGATACTTGTATATACTTGGGACCGATGTGCTTTTTCTAACCTGTCTCGTTGGTCATATATTAGTGAGCGAGCTTTGTTGAAGCATGTTACTAATATTTCTGCATGTTTGTTAATGTTTTTTATACCCTTGCAGAGGGTATTATAATTTCAGTCAGAAGTTTGCAACGCAGTGAAGGAGACGTTTCCGACCCTATAAAGTATATATATTCTTGATCAGCATCACTAGTAGAGTCGATCTAGCCATGTCCGTCTGTCCGTCCGTCTGTCCGTCTGTCCGTCCGTCTGTCCGTCTGTCCGTCTGTCCGTCCGTTTATATGCAAACTAGTCTCTCAGTTTTAAAGCTATCTGCATGAAACTTTTCCAAAAGTTGTCTTTCTATTGCAGGTAGTATATAAGTCGGAACGAGCTGGATCGGACGACTATAGCATATAGCTCCCATAGGAACAATCGGAAAAATAAATGAAAAAAATTATAACTTTGCTGTTTTTAATTTTTTTGTTTAGTTCTTCGACATATAATAATGGTTAAATATTTCAGAATTATGGTTTAAATTTCATCAAAATCGGACGACTATATCATATAGCTCCTATACAAATAATGAAAATATATAAAAGAACAATCAAATAATTAAGCTGCAAATCTTCATAGCTTCAATGTTTTTAAACATATACGCAAGTAAATCATAATTTTAATGTTTTCAAAAATATTTAATTCTTGCGATAGCTGCAAGGGTATATGAAAAATAATTGAAAAAAAATTATAAATTTGTTGTTTTTTAAATTTTTGTTTTGTTCTTCGACATATAGCAATGGTTAAATATTTCAGAATTATGGTTAAAATTTCATCAAAATCGGACGACTATAGCATATAGCTCCCATAGGAACAATCGGAAAAATAATTGAAAAAAATTATAACTTTGCTGTTTTTTAATTTTTTGTTTAGTTCTTCGACATATAGCAATGGTTAAATATTTCAGAATTATGATTAAAATTTCATCAAAATCGGACGACTATAGCATATAGCTCCCATAGGAACAATCGGAAAAATAATTGAAAAAAAATTATAACTTTGCTGCTTTTTAATTTTTTGTTTAGTTCTTCGACATATAGCAATGGTTAAATATTTCAGAATTATGATTAAAATTTCATCAAAATCGGACGACTATAGCATATAGCTCCCATAGGAACAATCGGAAAAATAATTGAAAAAAATTATAACTTTGCTGTTTTTTAATTTATTTTTTAGTTCTTCGACATATAGCAATGGTTAAATATTTCAGAATTATGGTTTAAATTTCATCAAAATCGGACGACTATATCATATAGCTCCTATACAAATAATGAAAATATATAAAAGAACAATCAAATAATTAAGCTGCAAATCTTCATAGCTTCAATGTTTTTAAACATATACGCAAGTAAATCATAATTTTAATGTTTTCAAAAATATTTAATT
>NW_024546107.1:0-2565 GCF_018152505.1 Drosophila elegans | reverse complement strand
TGACCCTTTCGATGTTCGATTTAATATCAAAGGCCCAGGTTTCAAACTCCACCTTGCTAGTCTGCCTGATAAATCTTTCTGGCCCATGAGCCACTTTAGACTAGCATGATCTGTTATGACCTTTGAAAGGCATTCCTTCAACGTATGGGCAAAACTTTCTGGCTTTCTATTGCCGCTAAACATTCAAGTTCAGTGATGCTGTAGTTCCTTTGGGCTTTGTCCAGTTTCGAGGACATGTACGCGATAGGATGTTTGCCAATCCTCTTCATCTGTCTGGAACAACACCCCTCCGACTCCGGTCGTCGATGCATCGGCACTGAATCGTGAAAGGTTTTGAAAATCCGGTGTTGTTAACACAGGTGCTGATACCAGGCTGGTCTTCAGTGCCTCAAAGGCTTTAATACCCTCTTCCTCGAGCCATATTTTCCTGACTCGGTCCTTTTTGAGGCTTTCATGGGAAGCGGTGCTGCTGTTTGAGCGTAGTTTGCATAAAAACGCCGGTAACACCCCGTCATTCCCATAGGACCCCGCATCTACAGGCTAGCGGATATTGGCTGTGGGAATTCTTGAATAGCCTTTATCTTTGCTGGATCGGTTTTTATGCACCCCACCTACTACATAATTCCAGGTATTTAGCTTGGCTGTAACAGAACTTATACTTTTTGCCACATTGATTGTTAATTTTGCTCTCCTCAGGCAATCACTGACCTGTCGCAACATTTCCAAATGTTCTTTCAAAAGTTGAGAACAGACCAGTAAATCATCCAGGTATACGAAAACGAATTCTCTTAATGCTGCTGGAATTACTTTGTCCATCAGTCTGCACATGCGCTAAGTAGCATTACACACCGAACGGCCGTTTGCACGTTTTGTCTGGTTAATCTTTGCATCTTATGCTGCCTCCGTTGTAAAACAGCTCCGCTCCTTTGCCAATGCAGTTGGCACTTGCCCCTGTATCCAATAAGGCTACAATCTCTTCGCCGTCTACTTCTCAGTTCCTGGCAAAAAGGCGGTTGTCATTTTTCAGGCTGATGATAGACGCAACTAATTTTTCTTTAAGTTCCCTTTGCAGCTTCCAGGGTCTGGTGTAGGTGTCAAAGTTTATTCTTCCGGTTACCCTTTCGACCTCTTCCTCTTGTGCCGTACTAAAAATATACGGGCGCGTCGGTCCCGTACTCTGCCTTACGCTGATACCATGTCTTATGAGACGATATCTGTGCGGGGCTTGAGGTCGCCTCTTTTATTGTCTCGGGGTGTCGTTTTTCTGACCGGTCTTCCCCGGCTCTCCGATCAGACTTTTCCGTAAAAAGAGTGAGTAGAGTGATAAGAGCTGTTTTTACCACAATAATGACACTGCGTTGCATGGAACCGGGCTTAGCACCCTGTTCCGTCTACACTTTTACGGTGGCGATAAAAGTCCGCCGGCTTATTGCACGTGTATAAAGGTGCTGTATGAAACGGGGACGTGCATTCTCCTCCGGACCTGCCCATTGACTCCAAGGTTTTCTTTGTCCAAGTTTTGACGAATGGATTTCCTCTTGCTGGCTTTACTATTCCAGCTCCCTTCGGTGGTCGGTTTGCTCTGAAAAGCCTCCACCTGGTAGTCATCGGCTTCATATCCTTCTTCCGATTCATTTATGATTTCGTTAACGTGCCGCGGGCGCGACCTCTTGTCCTTCAACCATTTTTCGACCCGTATTCTTCCTCTCTTAAGCTCGGCTAATGTCGATATGCTTGACGCCAACAAAAAGGCTCCCCATCTGCGAGTTAAGGTTCTCCTTCAATATCTCCACCAGGTTGGATTCTGGAATCTTATTTCTTAGTTTAAACTGCAGATTGTGCGTCGCAGAAATATAATCCTCCAAACTCCCGTTATATCCCTGCCGTCGTTCCATTAACTCTTTTATGGTGACATAGTCGTTCTCCGATGTCGAAAAGGCTCTAGTCATC
The DNA here is from genome assembly GCF_018152505.1 of Drosophila elegans. Classification (NCBI taxonomy): domain Eukaryota; kingdom Metazoa; phylum Arthropoda; class Insecta; order Diptera; family Drosophilidae; genus Drosophila; species Drosophila elegans. Next base: position 615 of record NW_024546107.1, on the reverse strand, counting down.
GCTCGGGCTAACGAGTGGTACCCAAAATAATGGTCGTCCGCTTTGTCTTCAAGCATTTGCCAATACCACGGGGCTGGCGGAGCCAGTGAGTAAACAGTGAAATTCTCGGAATACCTGTTCATCTGTATACCCATACAGTGCTTTCATGCGATCTACTCGGAAGAGGAAACTTTCTATTGACATCCCTCGGCTGGTCCCATCAAATTTAAGATTCCACTTCTTGTCCAATCTAACGTTCTGGTTCTCTGTTGGTCGGTGCTCTAGCTCCCGATATCTCCCATGCACTGTTGCAGTTTCGTCTGCCAGAGTCATTCTGATTATGTTGGTCCATGGAATTAAGTTCTGGTGGCGGTGCTGACCCCGAAACTCCTGTTTCGGTGTTGTTGATGCTCATCGCGGGTCACACGGTGCCGGCCGAGAAGTGCTGCTTTGTGCAGGCGTGTCTCCGGTTGTTTTGTGAATTACCTGATTGTGATTCACTCATTTCTGCCACTTTTGTTTGCAGATTAATTATCTGGGTGTTTAATTCCGTAATCTGGGTTGCGACTGTAGTCCTGAACTCCGTTGCCTTGCATGATCAACGCAGACATCATTCGCTCCAGCTCGCTTTCTGAC
>NW_024546106.1:0-1118 GCF_018152505.1 Drosophila elegans | reverse complement strand
TGGTAATCTGCAAGGCTTCCTAAATTATCCCAGCCGCTGCCGAGCTGACCGACTGTTCCTGTTGCCCTGACGATCTTCGTTGTCTAGGACGTCTGACCTCGGAGGAAGCATATCTTGCAGCTGAGGTTGAAGCCACCCGATCCTAATTGACGATGTGCTGGCGGTGCCTTTTTTCTCTTCCCTGACCACGCGACTATATGCCTTTTTCAAAGGTTTGGCTCGATACGAAGCTGGTCGTAAGTAATAAATGCTCAATCATCAACTCCTTGATGGTGGCACACCTGCCGCACGCGACAGGCTCAATAAAAGACAAAGATCGATAAGGAGCCAATCTTCAAATTCCCATGGCAGATGACGGTAACTAAAGACAACTGACAAAGGCACGACTCAAAAAACTGAACAATGTTTTTTCGGGTCCTTTCCACCTTCCCAGATTGTTTTCATGCATACAACAGCAGTTTTTATTTGACAATTGTATTATGAAGAGAATACAGAAATTTTTAAATCGGGTTCGCTGGCATTGGAAGTTGTTTATGGGTCAAGAAACCGTCCGAGAAATTAAGCCCCCAAGAAGTTATTAAAGGTCCCTAAATAAGTGGGTACATGATAGGATTCAAAACTGGTCCCACCGGAGACACCAGTTCCATTCATGTCCTTCTGACCTCTTCCCAGGACACAGCCTCCACCGGAGTCTTGCTGATTCCCGTAGAAGGAGAACTGTTAGAAACCCCTCCCTCCCAGTCGTCGGAAACAGGTAGACTCGCTCACAGACAGACGACTAGAGCTTTATTTGAGACAGACGAAAGAAATTGCCTCCCTGTTTCCTCTCTCTCTGGACTCGAACCTCTCGAGCGACCTGGTTCTTGCCTGGTTCAAACGGATAGCGCGTCGGTTTGTACAGGTTTGGTCTGTTCGCCCCTCCCCCTCTTGGTCAATCGGTTTCCTCTGGACTCGAACCTCTCGAGCGACCGGGTCCTTGCCTGATTCAAGCGGATAGCGTCGGCCAGGAAAACCCAAAAAAATTTAAGTTTGTTCCCTAAAAATGCTATGTCGGTCTTGCCACGTGATTTGATAATATTATATAAGGACTATAAAATTTTCAGTTACAACGCATTAAA